>NC_054704.1:35116816-35196816 GCF_016097555.1 Gigantopelta aegis | reverse complement strand
AAACATTTTGCTCGTTTATAATATTAATAATAATCATTATGTAGTATGATAAAATGATAATTTAAAAATATATGAAATGGTACTTTATTAAAATACTATTTTCGCTGAAATTAGTTTTACTTGCCGTACACTTAACTATAAACAAGTAGGAAAACATCGATTATTAGTATTTTTGTTTTACGCTACTCGTAACAGAAGGAAAATGTTTAGGATATGTGGGGGTTTTTAAGTGTAAAAAGATCGTCCAATATCATTTTCAAATATCATTTTCAAATATAATTGAGTGCCAGTGTTCCTGTTAGTAGGTTATAATATGATGAAACAGGATATTAATTGATTTTTATAAATAAGAACATTCAAATACAAATTTATGTGAACATATTGTATTTTTAATATTAAATATTTAATAGATAGAACCCTCATACTGTTTGGCGTTTATTTATCATATTATTTTATTTGTGTATATATTAATAGATTGCATTGTCTTTTATGCTTTTGACGCCGTACCAGCCTCACTAAAAGTGTTTTAATAAATAATTTCTGATTGGCTTGATGCAAAGAAAAGGAAAACTATTTTGAAAATAACAAAAATATATTGTGACTGCCTTCTGCTTACGGCGTTTAAAATAATATTTTCTCGATTTTTAGAAACATGATTTTTTTTTAATATTCTACATTCACAGACTGGATCTCCAACTATTTCAGACAAAATGACAAAAGAATAATTAAATACTCAGTACAGAGTTAAAGTAGGTAAACTAATCAAGAAAATATAAGTTCAAGCTTCGTGAGCAGACGTCATTTAACCTTAGGGATCTAACCTTTTACACAGTGTATGAATGGAACTGAATAGTTTTCCGGAAGCTGTTAATCGACGGTTACGTACTTTCGGTTCAGTTGGACGTTTTACCATATGTATCTTTGTTTCTAGGTATACACACAAACAAGTTTGTTTGTTTTGTTTAACGACACCATTAGAGCACATTGATTTATTAGTCATCGGCTATTGGAAGTCAAACATTTGGTAATTTTGACATTTGGTCTTTGAGTGCGAGTGCGAATAATTTTTACATACTCATATACCACTAGAGTTTCGAACATGTCCGTCCCGGGGCCTGTCTCTGGATAGCCAGTGACTTGCTCTGGGACAGATATTTGGTCTTTGAGAGAGGAAACCCGCTACATTTTCCTGTTTGTAGCCCTATTTATCATTTGCTCCAGCGCCATTGTCTGCTCCAGTTGCTCTAAAATTCCCAGGTGTCCTCTTTATGGCACATTTGCCCTCTTGGAATGCTATGTGGATCTCAGGTGCTGTTTGTGGGAGTTTGCGCATGTCCTCAAGATAGAGGGAACCCCCACCTGATGTAGTTGGTTGAGTCAAAAGCCATGAAAATTGGAAGCAATGCTTGTACAGTCTGAAGATGTAAATCCCAATTTCCTTCCCTGTCACTTCTGATGAGGTTTTCCAAATGAGTCGCAAGTGTGATAAATGTGTCTTGGGTACCAAAATATGCAAATGAGCTAGGTCACGTGACCTGTCCTGCGTTCTGATTGGTTCACCTCTAAGGGGCGTGGCCTCTTCCGATTGGCTGACCTTTAAGTGACCTAATGACGTCAGTGCACCTCGGGGTCATGCAGCTGGCTGACCTTTAAGCGTGGGGACGCTACTGGGTTAATGACTTGGACAGCTGTGGGAACCTGACCTTAGTGTCAATAAACACCGGATGTTGGAAAGATTGATGGGTGTGTTAACCGTCGGGGGTCCTTTGATGTACAGGAAACAGATGGTGCGGAAGTCGTTAATGTAGAGTGGTGTCGAATGATGGGGTGTTTATTTAACTGACAGCCGTTTGATGTACAGGAAACAGATGGTGTGGAAGTCGTTAAGATGACAAGATGGATTTGATAGGTGTGGGTTGATTAAGGAGAACCAGTCAACGGGGAGTGGAAAATTCCAGGGGTTTTGCCAGATGTCAGGGAAAGGTTTGAAACGTGTCCATATAAGGCGTTCGCCATGAGTCATCCCAGAACGTGTTCAGACACGTCTTGAGTGGTGGGTCTCTGCATAATGAGAAACAGTCAACGGGGGAGTGGAAAATTACAGAGGAAAATCCCCAAGGTTTTGCCAGATGTCGGGGGAAGGTTTGAAACGTGCCCATATACGACGTTGGCCATGAGTCACCCACAGAGAGCGTGTTCAGACACGTCTTGACTTCCAAATAGCGTGGGGACGCTACCGTGGGGGGCCTATAAAAACCCCATATTCAGGACGCTTGCCATTCGCTCAACGACACTGCTAGAGAGAAGACGTATACCGTTGATGATACTTACGTTCCTGTCCCTAAGGACCCCGTCTACGGTTTAACACACCCTGTTTTCCCCCTATCAATCTGACCAACATCCGGTGTTTATTGACACTTTGTAAGAATTGTGCTCGCAACGAGCAGAAGAGCGTCCCCACGCTATCTCGAGGTCAAGACGTGTCTGAACAACGCTTCTGGGTGACTCATGGCCAACGTCCTATATGGGCACGTTTCAAACCTTCCCCCGACATTCTGGCAAAACCCTGGGGTTTTTTCCTCTGTAATTTTCCACTCCCCGTTGACTGGTTCTCATTATACAGAGACCCCCACTCAAGACGTGTCTGAACACGTTCTGAAATGACTCCTGGCCAACGCCGTATATGGACACGTTTCAAACCTTTCCCCCGACATCTGGTAAAACCCCCTGGAATTTTCCACTCCCCGTTGACTGGTTCTCCTTAATCAACCCACACCTGTCAAATCCATCTTGCCATCTTAACGACTTCCACACCATCTGTTTCCTATACATCAAACGGCTGTCACAGTTAAATAAACACCCCATCATTCGACACCACTCTAGGGGTCATTAACGACTTCCGCACCATCTGTTTCCTGTACATCAAAGGACCCCCGACGGTTAACACACCCATCAATCTTACCAACATCCGATGTTTCCTGACACAGAGAGGTCAGGTTCCCACAGCTGTCCAAGCCATTAACCCAGTAGCGTCCCCACGCTTAAAGGTCAGCCAGCTGCACGACCCCGAGGTGCACTGACATCATTAGGTCACTTAAAGGTCAGCCAATCGGAAGAGGCCACGCCCTTAGAGGTCAACCAATCAGAACGCAGGACAGGTCACGTGACCTAGCTCATTTGCATATTTTGGTACCCAAGTGCCACCTCTACTACTCATTTGGATATAAAAACCTAGACTATTACTAAAACTGAGCAAATTCAGCAGTTTATTTTTGCTGAATGGACTAAAGATGTTCCGCCCCCCCCCCCCCCTCCCCCCTCTACAGGTGGTTGTTTTAGGACTTAGTGGGTTAACGACATGGGAATATTGTAAGAAATTAGTAAATTAAGTGATATTTAGGCTTAAAGAAATAATTAGTTGGTGATAGATCATATTCATATTGATGAAAATTTTCGATTACTTTATTTTGTGACATGTGTCTTCCGCTGCAAAGGAAAATCCGCTTTTCTGAAATAGCACCATATATCAAAGATGATGTTTTCGTTACAAAAAGGTTAATTCTTATACAATGCATATCATGTGATAGAGATATGTCTTGGCAACCTCTGACAGCCAGCAAACATTCTCAAGTAGTACAGGCAGCCTGTAACTCACATTTTTCTTTCGGTGGGTCAGATTTTAAGCAACCCCCGATTTCCACGACCTTTTGACCTCTGGACAGCAAATTTGCATAATAATCAGATAATTACATATTGTCACATGTAGAGTGAATAAAAACAAATATTTTGAATGGTAGTTTGCAGTTATATCATGTATGGTTGTGGAGTTATAAGCATTTTAGTTTCCCCTACCCCACATTTTTGGTCGCCTCATGAACGCAAAAGCTTGATATTGTCACGTCATTTTCTCAAATCCGACCAGGCTCCCAGATGTCCACCCTCACTTTTTTGATGTCCCATATGGTCTACTTCAATAATATGAAGAGAAACTTAGGGCACATAAGTCACACAGAAACCACCCCAGCCCATGGACTATATTAGGACCATAAAGGAGAAATGTACTTAATTACTTAAAACAAAAGAAATATTGTATATACTGATTACAAGATACTCATTTTACAAAATAATTATAACCATATATACAAACTCAGTGGGGATTCAAATGCATATTTAGCTCTTATAAAAGTAACTCTAGGGGTGTAGCTATTTTATTTAATAATAATTTTGAGTACAAATTACATAATATAAAAATTGATACTTTGGGTAATTACTTATTATTAGATTTAACCATAGAGGGGGAAAGAATTACCCTTGCCGACATATTGTCTTAGAGAGGAAACCCGCTAAAAAAAATTCATTAGTAGCAAGGGATATTTTATCTGCACCATCCTACAAACAGGATATCACATACCACAGCCTTTGGAATACCAGTCGTGGTGCGCTGGCTAGAACGAGAGATAGCCCAATGGGCCCACCGACGGGTATTAATCCCACACCAACCGCGCACCAAGCGAGTGCTTTACTACTGGGCTACATCCTGCCCCCTATCTGTCCAGGACAATGGGTTAGCCGTTAAAACTTGCTCTGGGTGGGAGCCGGTACCAAGGTGCGAACCCAGTACCTACCAGCTATATGTCCCACGGCTTAACCACTACGCTACCAAGGCCGGTGCGTTGTTATAATTGATGTACTCGTCAACTCCGTTACATTTATATCCTAAACAGTTTAGATTTTAATCCTTGTAATGTCTAGACTTCACTGATCATCGTTCCAGTGCTTGCCAAAGGGTTTGATTGAAACATGTTTTGTTGCTTTTTATAAGAACAAATTGATGAGGCACAAGTTATACAACCTTCTCCATAATACATGCATGTTGCGACGGTAATATAGTTTTGCAATTTAAATATGAACAGCAATAAATATTATAAAGAATAAAGGAAACGGATAAAAGACGCAATAAAGGTTTCTGTGTGCTCAATAATTAGACAACAGGTTTTGTAAAAGTAAACACAAAACACAAACAAGGCATCGCAATGATTACTTAATGGTTACCAAAAAACCCCCAAAACCCTGTAGTAATAATAATAATAAAATAAATAAATAAATATGAATAATTTTAAAAATCTAATTAAAGGAAACGTTTTGTTTCATTTATATATTTATGTACATGACAAAATATATCTTTATTGTCTTCTTCATTTAGAGCACTTTTACCATTTAAAACCACTTGTAAATCTATTGGCTGAAATCTCTGCAATGAATTTCATATAAAATGCATTGACAATTTTTTTTTTCTTTTTCGACATATCCAAAACTACAGGAGGAATCGGTGCTAAGACCAACTGCAATGAATTTGATATAAAATACATTGACAGAAAATTGTTTTCTTTTTCGAAATTATATCCAAAACTACACGAGGAATCGGTGCTAAGACCAACTCGTTATAAGTCTGCTTTTAAATCACTACACCTGTGTCTTAACGTGGTATGCCATACATTTTCTCTTCTATTACCAAAAGAATAGTATGATGCAACGCATGGGATATCGGGTTTTATTACTTTTGTTTTGAAATGAAGATATGTTTTGACAATTTTGAATTTCAGCTCTTAGGTTGTTCCAAAGTTTTATTGTCGGATGAATAAATGACAATTGAAATAAATTAGTTCTATAGCAGGGGGTAAAGAAATATCATTCCGATTTCTGAACATGTAAGTAGATCTTTTGTGGGATAGAGTGTATCGTAAAATCAGGAGTAATACCTTTCATTATTTTAAACATTGCACACAGCGTTATGAATTTATGCCTGGAAGTAAGTGTTGCTAATCCAATTTCGTAGTACAAAGACTTTCTAGATGCAACCCCTGCGTGTGCTGTAACCTCACCGTGGTGCAGGGGTGTAACATTCTCTTTGAGAATGGCCAATACAGCACAAAATTGAAATTTTGATTAAATTCAGTATCCGTAAAATTCTGTGATATTTGTGTTTTTGCAGTTCTTTACACTGTTTTTGTTTAAGTCTTGAATTTTTATATTGATGTTGATGATCACTTTATTTATTTGCATTACCATAGTTTGACACCCAATAGCCGATGTATTTTTCGTGCTGGGGTGTCGTTAAACATTCATTCATTCATTCATTCATTCATTCTAGATGCAAATTTAGGCAAACCCGATATTAATCTGGCGGCTTCTAATTGTACTTTTCCAATATTGTCTTCCTCGACTAAGGAACACCCATCCCATACATCAGATGCATACTCTAATACCGGTCGGATAAAAGTTACATATATTGTCAATATGTTGGTCGATTTAATAAATATTTGTATTTCCTAAGTACAGAAATCATTACCGAAGCCGATTTAAAGTTTTTTTTTTTTTACGACGCCACTTGAGCACATTAATTTTTTATCTTACCATCGGCTATTGGATGTCAAACATATGGTCTTTCTGACACTGTTTTTAAGAGAAAACCCGCTGTTGCCACATAGGCTACTCTTTTACAACAGGCAGCAAGGGATCTTTTATTTGCGCTTCCCACAGGCAGGATAGCACAAACCATGACCTTTGTTGAACCAGTTATGGATCACTGGTCTGTGCAAGTGGTTTACATCTACCTATTGAGCCTTGCGGAGCACTCACTTAAGGTTTGGAGTCGGTATCTGGATTAAAAATCCTATGCCTCGACTGGGATCCGAACCCAGTACCTACCAGCTTGTAGACCGATGGCCTAACCACGACGCCACCGAGGCCGGTCGAAGCCGATTTACAAATATTGTTAGAGACATTCCTGAGTTTGCTGCATTGTAAGATGTTTCCAACTAATATTGAGTGTAACGGAGTTGATCGTTTTTGCCTTATTGGGTCTGCTGTGGTCATCATGCAATTAAAACAAATGTCTGGTATGCCAAAAGTTATGGTATGTTCTATCCTGCCTGTGGGATGGTGCACATAAAAGTTTGCTTGCTCCTAATGAAAAAAAAAATGTAGCGGGTTTCCTTTCTAAGACTATATATCAAAATTACCAAAAGTTTGACATCCAAAAGTCGATGATTAATTAAATAAATATGCTCTAGTGGTGTAGTTAAAGAAAACAAACTTTAACGTTCCGACCATCGTACTTAACATACAACATTTTGGGAGATGCAATAGCGAGGTTTGGTATCCCAAATGAATATAATTTTAATTTATATCCATATTTACAGAAGTAAAGTCCTGTAAATACGTGTTACTGTGTTTTTAATCCCGAGCTCTGTGTACGACAAAAAAAAATACAAAAAACCTAGGATATTGTGCTTTAACCTTAATTGAATAATGCACTGGATACACTAAAGGATTGGAAAACATCATGGTACTTGTTTGTGTTTCAGATGAGGATTGCCCTAGTTCTAGTCATCGTGCTCGCCGTGGTTTTAAGCAGCAGTGACGCCTGGGGACGATTCCGAGTCCGGTTTAGAGTCCGTCGTATATTCCGGAGGGTTGTACACGTATTCCGTAAAGTAGTAAAGGTCATTACACGCCCCATCCAAAAGATGGTTCTGAAGCCTATCAAAGCGCGTGTTGGAGACATACTAGCTAGGTTAGGAATAGTGCCTATCCAACCACCACCTCAACAACCTCCAGGTATGTGAAAGTGCAATACGTAGAGAATACTGAAACAAGTTCTCGTGTGAGACCATTTATATTACGAGTGTGTTTTGATAGCTCGTGATGTACGATTGAAAACACACGAGTTGCAATATAATCCGTCTACACGGGAACGAGTATAATATTTTATTTATTACACCGCACATCAATGAACAAAAATAACTAAATAAGATATGAAAATGCACAGACTAAATACTGTGAAAATTACGTCGTGTGGTGCTAATTACAGTTAGCTATTTATTAATGAAACTTCACATCCAATCTGATTGGCCACATCTCTACCATATTGTGTGTGTGTGTGTGTGTGTGTGTGTGTGTGTTTATTTAATATATATATATATATATATATATATATATATATATATATATATATATATATATATATCGTTGTGGCCGCGTCCCAAGGATATTAACAGTCCAGAGAATACAAATAACATCCACAGATGACAAAGACGAAGTGTTCCAGTTTTCAGAATTATAAATTTATTTTAAAAGTTATGAGTAAATTAAAATAAAGTTAATGTTCACAGGTAAGTTTTCAACATATAGATAGATCTCTTCCTTTCAGATATTGTTATATTAAACCAGTGAGGACTGTATCTCCAATAAATCTAAACAGCTTGCAGTTGCTTATAAATATTACTTCCATAAAACAAGTTAATTAAATAAAGATGGTAAAGTTAATAACATTTTACTTTAAAAATATAAGTAAAAGTTATTCCAGTACCAATTTAAATGTATGCAATGTAATAACGTTGGAAAGTTGGACAAGGGGACATGTCTTTAATGTTTGCTTGTCAGACCGCGAACAAGTGAGAGAAAAACCCTTGACGTCCATTGACGTCAGCCTTTTATACTTTTTCTTAAGTACCACGTGACGTCATAACAACCAATCAGAAATTACCTCACGCTAGGAAGAGATCTACCTTTACAAAATAAATATCATTTCATTTAATAATTACGTTATGCACACAATTGCTCAATAAATAAAGTAATTGCTTTTTGATCCATCTTTCGTTTGCAGTTTACAGTTTGTAAATGCACACTCTAAATCCTAAGAAACTCCAACTTTTGTAAATACTTCAGTTTAGCCCATAGCAAAAGCATTACCAACTTGAAATAATTAATTCTGCGAATTTCTAAAGTGCATAAATATAAAACTAACATTTCTTAATTGGTTTTTTAGTCTAAACTTTGCGTAAAACAATTTTACAAAAAAATTTAACTAAGAAAATAGCTAATCGATCGTACAAGTTTTGGAGGAAAATAAACTTTACTGAAGGGCAAGGTCAATCTTGGCAGCCATGTCAAAACAGTCGGTCAAACGGAAATTTATCCCAGGTTTATTTATGAGCCCATGGGATGTTTTCAGTGTGTAAGTACACACACTTTGCAGTTATGGAAATATTTACATCAATAATATTAATGTCGACGTTGTGTCATAGTTTTTATATGCACAGGGATTTGGGAATTAAATAAAGTCGAAGACCGCAAGACCAAAACACGGACGTCAAACATTAAATTAACACATTTAGCGATCGTAATATACTAATATCCCATAAATAAATTACGGCAACTATTTACAAACATAATTTCATACACTATAAACAAATTATTATGAAATACAACTAAATGTAGCTCATTTCGCAATTTCGTTTTTGCCTATAGTGCGCGACACGACAAACGGCACTACTAAGAATTTCATTAAACAATAACTATAATAAATGGCATAGTTCCAGACATACAGAATACAAGCAAATATGCAAATAATTACTACTAAATGTAAAAATAAATATTGTGTTTTGTCCAATATTAAAATTACTCGAGAAAGGTCCACCTCACAGCACACAGTTACGAAAATTGTTGGGACAGCCATGACAATATATATATATATATAATATACATTGTCTATATATATATATATATATATTCTTAAAAAAAAGTAGGGGAACCTGAAATATTAAAACATACGTTTTGACCAGAGACATCCTAGTAAAGAACATTCAGGTCTGTTTATCAACACACCAAAACACATTCCATAGTTTGCACACGTGCATGGGTTATCATTCTCGATTTTGACAATTTCCAGGAAGGTCCATTACTCACTGAAGAACATTATTTCTGTCAGTCTTACTCACTGTAGAACATTATTTCTGTCAATCATACAGTTGTTATTGTTTTGTTTTTAGTAATTTTTATTGTTTGAATTTGCGATTTACTGATAAAAAAAACGTCAGCTTTCAAATCTCAGTTCTGACCCCAGTCGTCCTTTAAGATCTTTGGTGGTCATAAAACCTACTGTCGGTTCACTATTATCATATAACCATTCCCCACAACTACTACACCTTACAATTTTGGTAATAGTAAATTCTTATTAGTTCCCCTACTTTACTGAAGAGTATGTATATATTCAATATATATATACATATATATGTATATGTATGTATATTGTTAAATTATGATACTAATGTTAATTATAAGAATTAACAGCAAGTATTTTCTTTCGTGTCATAAATGTAACAAAATGCATAGCTTTTCAAATACTGTCGCCAAATATGTCGATGCCATGTTTAACAGCAAACGTCTATTACATTATTATTATATTAAAGGGACATTCCTGAGTTTGTTGCATTGTAAGCTGTTTCCGAAAAATTAAATTTTCTACGATTAAACTTACATATTAAATATATTTTCTTGTTTAGAATATCAGTGTCTGTATATTCAATCCAAATTAATATTTGTAAGAAGCCCAAGCTGGATTTTGTCTTGGGGGGGTGAGGAGCGGAATTTAGCTTAGTCGGTTGAGTGTTCGCTTGATCCATTCATCTGATTGGATTGTTTTCATTGTTCCAACCAGTGCACAGCAACTGTTCCTAGACCGTGTAATGTGCTTTCCTGTCCGTGGGAAAGTGCATATAAAAGATTCCTTGCTGAATTAGGAAAAATGTAGCGGGTTTCCTCTTATGACTACGAGTTTGACATCCAATATCCGATGATTAATGAATGAATGTGCTCTAGTGGTTTCGTTAAACAAAACAAACTTTCACAAACATTTTTCAACTATACTTGGCGTGACCTGTCGACCTAACAAGGATGGACTTGCCCCATGGGGGTCCACATACGTTTCAACGGTGCTGCAGAGGCCTCTAACGAAGAAGGGGTATTTTTGCAGGTCAAAACACTCAACAGCAAAAATTACATCATTATTTCTTGTAGCCCAGTGGTAAAGCGCTCGCTGGATGCGCGGTCGGTCTAGGATCGATCCCCGTCGGTGGTCTCATTGGGCTATTTCTCATTCCAGTCAGTACCTCACGAATGGTATATTAAAGGGCGTGGTATGTGTTATCCTGTCTGTGGGATGGTGCATATAAAATATCCAACATACGCGTGAACATGTGCACTCTCGTGATGGAACAGCACACCTTCGTGAAACCTTCGTCATCAATCTGATTATAATTAGCTCCACTAGCAGTAGAGCTGATTTCAATCAGATTGACTTCGTCATATAACTGTAAATAAAATGTGTTGAGTGCGTCGTTAAATAAAACATTTCCTTCCTTCCTTTCCTTCCTTCGTCATGGACAGATATTCGCCAGTGTGTTCTGAATGCTTTCTTGTGTGATGCCTACCTCACTGGCTATGCACATGGTTATTGGAGCATCTTTTTTTTAAACTGAATTTAGTTCAGGCCCGTAGGAACTGGGGAGGGGCCGTGTCCCTCCAAACTCGAGGACTAAAACGTACGTTTGTTTTGTCCAACCTTAAATAAATATACAAAAATACAAATGTGACTTGTCCCCCCACTAGAGACGGTACCCCAACCTCCACTCCAGACATCGTTCCTACGGGGCTGTAGTTTGCTCTCTAAGGCGCTGGTTCGTTGGATCGGACCCGATGTTTTTCCTTGTTCAATCAGTGTCCCACGACTGGCATATCAAAGGTCTTGGTGTGTGCTGTCTGAGGCAAGGTAATTATAAGTGGTACCTTTGTGACAATTGAACAAATATACCAGGCTCCTCCGAAGACTATTTGTCAGAATTATGAAATATTTGACATCCAGCAACTGATGATTAATTAATCAATGTGCTCTCAGGAGCATATAAAGGGGGGGGGGGGGGGGGGGTCAGGGATAGAAACCTACCCTGCTCAAGCAAATATTTCTCTTTTTTTTAAATATATTTTCCGGATGAGGCTGACTCGACCCACCCCTTATAAACTTTGCTCGCCAGTCTAGACCCCCTAATTAAAATGCACGCACACGCGCTTGGCTCTAGTGGTGTTGTTAAAACACACAAAATTTACTTTATGTATACCATTTTCATATTTTTTAGAATCGGATAATCCCCAGGTCATCGAACATGACGTGGTGGTGACTAAAATTGTCACCCCGCCGCCGCCAAAACCAATACAGCTAACACCCGAGCAACTGAAGAAACTCAGAGAGATGGCATTGGCAATGGCTGCCGCTGGCTAAATTACAAGAATTGTATTATCTAACATGGATAGTAATAATAAAAAATGTAGTGAATTATTTTGTTGACTTCAATTGTAATATAAACTGCTGTGAATTATCACAGTGACCTGGGCCGCGTTCCACGAGGCAATCTTAGCACTAAGTTCACCTTATGTGCACTTAAAGGGACTGTTCCGAGTTTCCTGCATTGTAAGATTTTTCCAACTAATAAAATCTTTTAACGTCTAAAAATACGCATTAAATATATTTTCTTGTTCAGTGTGTTAATGGTCGTCTTAATATTTGTAAGAAGCCCAAACTGGATTTTATCTTCAAAGAATTTATCTTCAAATATATTTGATATGTAATTACAGTTGTTAAAAAGTATCTGTTAGTCGATAACATCTTAAAATTGCAGCAAACTCAGGACTGTCCCTTAAGGTGATAGTAGCGCCAAGATCGCTTCGTCGAACGGGACCCTGAATTGTAATAAAAACTACAGTTAATTATCATATCGATTGTTTTCTGCATTCATGTATTAGGCACAGACATGGTGTTCAATGTCACAACAGTGAACATTTTGTTGCCTTCAGTATAATGGTATGGCAAAATGCACTTACATATGAAATATATTTATCGACCCTTAACTTGTTTTGAGTAGTATAATATTATATCTCTGTCTGCTTTTACCGACGTCTTTGACTAGATTCCGCCAGGGGTGTGAAGGTGAAGAAATCTCCATGGTGGTCACTACTTGTATTAAAGCCTCGATGTCGAAGCCAAGACAGCGTGAGAAAGAGGAAAAATTATTTAAACCGTTTCCAACAGTCTTCTACAACCGTTCACAAATCGCTCGCCCATAGCCTCTGAAAAGGTCTCATCCATCATCACAGGCCCTTTTTGTAGTCTTACTTAGATAGAGGAGACTATATGTCTCCACTCTCAGGCTCGTATCAGAGCTAGTCAGACTTCTTATATCCATAATGTTTTTAAATTAGCAAATCAAAATACCCCTATATACCAAATTCCAATATCCTGTGTGGTTCAGAAGCCAAAATATGAGCAATTTATATTTTGTCATGGCGGCCATCTTTAATTTTAAGATGGCGGCTAACCAGCCTGTCCGACTTATTGCATCCATCACTTTTTGAAATTAGTAGACCAAAATACCCCTATATACGACATTTCACACTTTCTGCCATAAATGAACATCTTTTTCACATATCTGCCCCACTATATCTGTGGGATGATACGTATAAAATATTTCTAGCTGCTAATCGAAAACTGTAATGGCTCTCATAACCTGTATTGTACTTAACCACAAGTGATGCTTTATAACCGTAATTAAAAAGTGTTGAGAGCGTCGTTAAATAAATCCTTTTGTCCCTTCCTTTAATTTATGGCTACGTATTCATAATTCAGTTATATACCAAACTTTAATGTCGATAACAAGCTATATGTAACAACTATGTAGCTGGTTGAATGGAGTACTTGAACACGAGCACCCATACATCCACATACGGGCGTACGGGCTTCCATTTTTGTAGGGAGGCAGGCTGGTTTTTGCCGGAATTAAACGATAATGCTCGAATCTGTATAAAAACAACAGCTATATAGGGTTAACAACGAATCACTACGCATTTTGCGGGTAGAATGATGGAAATACATGGTAAAAGGGCATATTTTGCCCAAATATTTCTGTCGTTTTGCCCGAATTTGAGGATTTGCTAAAGCACTAGGAGGCAGTTGTCCCCCCTGTCCCCTCCCCCTGCCTGGAACGCTTATGAGTACATGTACAGACACCCCGCATATTATGTACGCCAGGCTTGCACACAAATGCACAAAAACAAAAAACATATGCAGGCGTACGTACACGCTCGCACACCTACACACATTTTCAGACTGATTGTAAAAACTGCAAACAAATTGTTTTTGCTACTCAGAATTCTTTATTTGACATCATGAGTTGAATTACGGTAATTCTTAAGGTATCATTAAGCATAGTTTTACTTTATCTTTTTTTTCCTCAACAAATTGCTCATAACCGATATGGTCTACTGCTGAGTCTGAAATAAAAAGATGAAAGAAAAATAGTAATAAAATAATCGTAATTACATAAAATAATCTTAATTAATATCAATATGGCGATTAAAAAAGAGAAGAAAACGACCACCCCCCTCCACAAAGAACAAAACCCCTACAAAACAAAACAGCAACAACTGAACCATAATTATACAACAATCAAGCAATCTAGTCTCCTCTTGTCGACTAATTGTGAAAAAACCCCTCGTATCTCTGCATAATGCAGTCGAAAGGTCTTTTGGCAAAATAGTGGTTGATTCTAAAATATATCAAAATAAAATGTCTTACAGAAGTCTGGAACGTTCCTTACGAATTATTAATTATATTTGTCATATATCTCATACTACATGTACAGTTTTCAAAAGTAACCATACATTAATATCATCTATAGATAAACTTTATACAAAAACGCGCCCAGTTAAATGACCCCTTTCGCCAATTGTAATTTTACATTTCTGCCCCCGTAAGATTGAACACAGACGAAGCGTATACATTTAAATGATAACAAGAAACTGCTCTAAAGAGACTAAATATTTTAAAAAGTGTAAACAATTTACAGACATTCCAGAAAAGATAAATTGTTTGTTACTCAATACTATTCCAGTAGTAATTACATTAGCGGGGCGGGATACAATGTTCTATCCACCATCCACAAAATAATAATTTATTTAAACCAGGTACGAGTAATGGGGGGGGGGGGGGGGGGGGGGGGAGGGGAGGGGGGCATCAAGCATAAAATAATAACCGTCTCCCATCGAGCATAAGGTAATAATTACAGTGCCTCCCCTACCCCACCCATGTGCTAGTTCTGGAACAGCCCTTACGTTGGCTCCGGGCTCTTGGTGGCCTTCAATGGAACAGTTGAAGCAGAATGACTGACAATCTCTCGACTGAGAAGCAGGTGAGCGGGCTGCCAAGTCTGGAAACATAGACAAAGAATATGTCCACAGAAAAGGTGTATATGAGAATTAAATTTCGTTGAAAAGCTGCCACTGAAAAAAGTCCAGAACAACACACACACACACACACACACAATAAAAAAAACCCCACATACACAACAAACCCACCAAACCAAACCAAAACAAAATAAGAACCCCCTCCCCACCCACTCACCCCCCAAAAAAGAAAGAAAAAAAAGAAAAACAAAACAAAACAAAAACCAAATATCAACCGCACCACCAACACCCGCTCTCCCCGAAAACAAATACACACGAAAACAAAACCCCTAAAATCCTCCACCCACCCCCCAAAAAGTAAAAGCAACAAAAAACAAAAGGACCCAAATAAACAAACAAAAAACACACACACAAAAAAACAACAACAATTACTTGTGTTCACCCTAGCATTTAGGCAGTGTAATATTATCTCTGTTACAATTAACTTACACAGTAGTTAAACATGTTGCTTACATTATCTTTTTTGACAAATCCAACGACTTTTTGGTAGTCCTGATCTTTAAAATAGCACCAAAAACTTATTTTTCGCAAAACAAAACCCCAACAAAAACAAAACAAAACATAAATCTAGAACAAAATAAAAAACTAAAAACAAAAAACAAAACAACAATAACAATATCACCACACACACACACACACACACACACACACACACACACACACACACAGAGACACAAAAGAAAACGAAAAGAAAACCCAAACAAACAACAATTTAACAAAAACAAAACACCCCACACAAACGACACCCCTCCTTCCCATCAAACCACGGAAACTAGGGTCTGCAGCTTTTATGTAGTGTTAATGAACTATAAAGTAAATCAATGTTGAAAAGCAACGATGGGGCAAATCTCATAATTATTGTGTAAGAAAAGAATTGACCCATGCATCTAGAACTGAAAATGCATGTTAAACTGAATTCTAAATCATGTATACGAAGTGTCATGCCTGTATGCAAAATCTTAATGACATGTCGATGTACACTGATGTATATCGATTGTATTTCAGACTGTAGCTGACGAACTTATTATTTTGGAAGGTCTTCTGTCTAGGTATAAAATGAAATTGTAAGTCATAAACAACAGGTATGCTACCGTTTATATGCTCGCACATTAAAGGCGCCGACCCTAGTTTCAGTCCGTGAAAATGGACACTAAGTTTAGTTAATCTACAAACCTGCAACACATTTGGATAGGGTTATAACAGAAAGAAGCAATAATATGTGATGTTTAAGGGGGTAAATACTGTCTAAAAATAACTAGAGCTTGTTTCGATTACCATTATTTCTCAGACGAACGTGCGTTTTTAGAATTATGAAAATGCATTTCGGGGTATTACAAAAACCTCGATGACCAGAACCACTTCAGGTTTACGAAAATAAATATTCTAAATAATAAAATGTAAGTGCTTCCAATTTAAATTATATAAAAAACCCGGCTTTAACAGTAAACAATATGTTGTAGTGTTTAAAAACTAGGGTCTGTCACTTTAAAGTAGTATGTTGGTAAAGTGTCCAAGACTAAATGAAAATGATGTTTCAGTATTTAACTGGGCTAGGGCATGTTAGAGAAGATAAACATGTTTTATATATCCGTGATTGTAATAATAAATCGACAAATTAAAGAGAAAAATAAAAGAGAAAAAGAATAAGTGAATGAAAACAATAGAAGAAAGATGTAAAGATGGGAGAAAAGGGAGTAAAGAACGAAAATACTAATACTCATCTGTATGTTATAATATTTTGGAGAGAGAGAGAGAGAGAGAGAGAGAGAGAGAGAGAGAGAGAGAGAGAGAGAGAGAGAGAGAGAGAGAGAGAGAGAGAGAGAGAGAGAGTTAAACACTATGAATACCAGTGGACTGGTGAGGGAGTTAATTTGCATAAAGGTTCTAAAACAAAATGAATGTACCTCGTTTCAGCATATAAACGTCAGCATCGGAGCAGAAATCGGCTAGCATGTTACCGATTTCTCTCTCAACCTGGTCTTTCGGCAGAGATCTATTGGGAACCGTCCAATGCTCATTCTTCTGAATGATCTCATTCTAGAATTGAAAACTAATTCCAAACTAGATTCCAAACTAGATACCATGTTCATGAAGACACATGCGTAACAGATCATTTTGTTAATACTTAAATGGGGCTAAATGCCTCTTTAATTACAATTTATTAGAATTAAGCTAAACCAGGCTAATTTCCATACATTCTCAACTTGAGGGTCTGGAAATGTACTCATAAAATTGAATATGTGAAATAAGATATCCTTAATATCATAAATAAACGCAAATATTTTATTATATATTTTTGTTTTCACGATAAAGAGTAATTCGGTAAATACACAGTCAAAATTAGCCTAAAATGTTCACAAGACATTATTGTTCGACATATAAATCTTTTACGATTATTTTATATTGGCGAGTATATTAATTAATATTAAAGACTATGAATATCAGCTGTACGAGAAACTACACTCAAAATATTGGCCATTTCTTTCTATTAGCAGCAGTAATCTTTTATACGGGGGTGGGACGTAGCCCAGTGGTAAAGCGCTCGCTTGATGCGCGGTCGGTTTAGGATCGACCCCCGTCGGTGACCCCATTGGGCTGTTTCTCGTTCCAGCCAGTGCTCCACGACTTGTGTAACAAAGGCCGTGGTATGTACTATCATGTCTGTGGAGTGGCGCATATAAAAGATCCCTTGCTGTTAATCGAAAAGAGTAGCCAATGAAGTGGCGATTGCGGATTTCCTCTCTCTATATATCTGTGTGGTCCTTAACCATATGTCTGACGCCATATAACTGTAAATAAAATGTGTTGAGTGCATCGTCAAATAAAACATTTCCTTTTTCAATCCTTCTTTTAATCTTTTATACGCAATTTACCATAGATAGAATTGTATATGCCATTTGGCGTTTGACACACCATACCCGAAACACTGATTGGATTATACAGTTAAAAATTAAAGAATTTCTTTAAAGACACCACTAGAGCACATTGATATATTATATCATCGGCTATTAGATGTCAAACGTTTGGTAATTTTTGACACATAGTTTTAGCGGAAACCCGCTACATTTTCCCATTAGTAACAAGGGATCTTCTATATGCACTTTCCCAGAGACAGGACAGCACACAAAACGGCCTTCGACCATGGGTCCCCTGAGGTTGTCTGACAATATACAGATGTCAATAGATGTACATACACAAGACGCAATACTCACGCCACTATCAATAAGTTGTTTTATGTTTTCGTACGTCTCTCGCTTCCCAAGGGGCTTAACCCAGCACGACCTTTGGCTGGATCTTTCATTGCAACCAGACGCTGAGGTAGGGAGAATTTTTTTTGAAAAAATAGATATAGCAAAAGTTTATTTTATAAAATCTATCTTTAAAAATAATTTGAGAATACAAATAACAGAAAGGTATATACATGTTGGTGATTTGAAAAATGTTTTGTGAAGAATATAAAAAAATACTTGTGTATTTTTGATTCTTTTATTCATAATATGACAGTGACACGCTTTAATTCGAAATGCAGCATAAAATATTTAGACATATCACCATACTAAAGACATGTACTATAATTTTTAATATTTATCATCTTCGAAATAATAAAACATATTGATAATGAACGAGTGATACGAAATTTAATATATATATATATATATATATATATATATATATATATATATATATACTCTTCAAAAAAGTAGGGGAACCTGAAATATTAATGTTAATATCAACTATTAGACTACAGACATCCAAATAAAGAACGTTCAGGTCTATTTATCAACACACCGAAAAACATTCCATAGTTTGGACGTACATCACGCAGTTTCC
The DNA here is from genome assembly GCF_016097555.1 of Gigantopelta aegis. Lineage (NCBI taxonomy): Eukaryota > Metazoa > Mollusca > Gastropoda > Neomphalida > Peltospiridae > Gigantopelta > Gigantopelta aegis. The sequence continues at coordinate 35,177,850 of NC_054704.1, read as the reverse complement.
CCGTACACGTGCGTGGGGTGTCATTCTCGATTTTGTCAATTTCCAGGAAGGTCGATTAATCACTGTCGAACATTATTTCTGTCAATCTTTTTCATTCTGTTGATCATACAGTTATTATTGTTTTGTTTTTAGTAATTTTTATTGTTTGAATTTGCGATTTACCGATTAAAAAACATCAACTTTCAAATTTCACTTTTAACCCCAATCGTCCTTCAAGATCTTTGGTGGTCATAAAACCTACTGTAATACTGAACTACCGGTTGTAATGTTTGCCCAATTAATTCACTATTATCATATAACCATTCCCCACAGCTAATATATCTTACAATTTTGGCAATTGTAAATTCTTATTAGAGTTCCCCTACTTTTTTGAAGAGTAAATATATAAAAACTGTTTTTCTTAAATATTAATTTTCATTCTTGCAATCATTACACTTACAGTTGTTTTGTGAAGTTTTAAAGTTCATTATATTATACTTCGAAACTATAGTTACACCTTTTTATGGTAGTATTAACCAATATTCTTACACGCCTATTGTTGAGAACATTATTCGTTATTTTTAATAACACATACTTGTAAACACATATACGTGCGATAACATTTTAGCGACATACGACTGGCTTCACCTAGGTGATGACAATGTCACCAATACCGTACCATCCAATGGAAAAGCACGATAGAAATCGATTACTAGATATGACGTACAAGTTAACCAGAAATTGACTTGTCTGTGACGCACAAGTTATTTTAAGAGCTAGGGCCGTACATAGGTTTTAGTTGGAAAAGGCGTTTTGAATTTATTTTAAAACTCTTTTCTGAAGATAATGTAAGAAATAATATACTACATTAGTGTCCGTTAGATACCGTTTATTTTACAACTCGTTTAAAAAACGTATCCAACTTGCTATCACTCGTTGGATACGTTTTTAAAGAACTCGTAAGACAAACGGTATTCTCTATTAATACCAGGTTAATTCTCAGTAATAGATTGATTAGAACTAGACATATTTATATTTAACGTTCATACAAAATTGTATCACAGGGTAAACAAATTCAATTACAGAATTTGCAAAACCGGAATTTCCTTTAAAGACAATTTTAATACATGCCATACTAAAAAACATTCTTGATATGGAAATATATGTAATATATTTGCATCTGCTGATAATTTAATTTTAAATGTATGAATGTATACCACACAGAACTGCTTGGCTAACTTAAAGATGAATGGCTTCGCTTAGTAACGTTCATAAAAAATATTTTTAAACCTGTCAAATTTTTTCAAAACAAATGGTTTTTAATTGTAAAATACGGTTTCTCGCAAATAAATTATTGTTGTTGTTATAAAAGTGTAACGCGATTCCATAAATCACTTCATGAATGTCAAGAAGAATCAATTTCAGTTCTTAAATAAACTATTTATTAAAATGAACTCATTGTTGCATGTTGGCTTAACTATGGTTTACTTACTTGCTCAAAGTCGTGTTGGTTGATGGTTCGTTTAATGCACCGTTTGTCATTCTTTACCTCGTCTGGGATTGTTAGCATGCTCCGTCGATTCAGGGCCACCGCCACCGGAATCCTCGTCCCAGCATTATTCGTTATCACAAAATTCCACTAAAAACAAGCTAAACTACAGAAACACTGTCCATGTCGGAAGCATAGTCAGCTGTTTAAAATAAATTAAAGCAACTGTGAAGAATATGGACACTGTGTTCTTTTGATTCATAGTCTTTTTATACCCCAACCATGTCCAAACCAAACGCTCCCCCTTCTTTCTCAAAGCCTAAATTGCTCCTATCGACACGAAAAAAATATATATACTCTTATATACATGTATAGAATATCAGGTTACTACGTTTTTATATCGTGGTTATTTGGCGAGGTTTAGATAACAGTGTAACAAGCGAGCTTCAGCGAGCCTGTTACACCGTTATCCAACCTGATGATGTGGGTTTTTTTTTTTTTTTATCATGCAACCCCTTTTAAGTTATATTTTTTTGTAATATGTTTCAGTCAAACGCGGTATAGAAACCATTAATTTGATCGTGTAGAAACTAGTTCCGGAAGTCGGACAATAGCAGGTGCCCAAAAGCATCTTGGGAATGACATAGCCAGCCTAAAAGTCATGTGTTTCCAAATTTTAAATAAAATACTTTGATTATATTTCAAAGTATGTTGTGTCACATTACAATTTTTGTATCTTTTTCTGTGAAAATAAACTCAAGTTTATGTGTGACCTGAAGCTCTATGAACATCACTGGCTGCTAGTGACTGACGTCAGACGATGTTCCCAATGTAAACATTCTTTGCAGGAAGCTACTTGCTTTTTTGTTTAATTAAAAACGCTGGCTAGTTCCCAAATGGGAGCGAATAATGGAATATTGAAAAATAAGAGGTAATTTGATGTTACAGGAAATGTAAATGTTATATTTATTTATGCAGTTCAACAATTATTGCTGTAAATGAATGTTTTAAAAATGAGAAAACGATCTACCTGAAAATTGAGCAAACATTCGTCATGCGCACAACTCATTTCCTAGTGACACGATAACATTTCGAATTAACAGGTCAATAGGAAGCATGGTTGCATGATAAATATGTTTACAGTGCTAAAATGTGTTGCACTTAAGCCGAAAGTTTTGCATTAGAAACGCTTGTCTACTTTCGACGTAATTAGTATTCATTTGTTTCGATAGAAATCTAGCTATTGTATCAACTAGTCTAGTTCTAGTATGTCGTTTTCGGAAACCAGCCATCAAGGAACAAAAACAGAGTACTGGTTCAAGATCTGTCAATTGCATGTTGCCACCGGTGGGACAGGATATGTTAATATTTTGCGAACACCTGATATCATTACTGTTTTTACAGTGATTTATGAGTGGATGCCATCACAGCTATATATATGCCATTGGGCTCTATCCTGTGCAAGTTTTCTAAGATAGTCTTGGGAGTGGCAGGCCTCCTACAGGTGGTGCAGGAAGGATGACACATCCTGTTACGGATCTTCTAGTGGAGTGGCGGACCTCTTAGGGTTGAGCACTTGATAGTGGATCATGGAACCAATCACACCGTTGCCTAAAACACCCTTTCGACTGTCTTGTGCAGGGATACGATTTTGATCACTGAATACGGTTTTGTCTATCCGATCTCTGTCATTTACAAAGTAGACACAAAGACATAAAAGCAATATAAAGGGGCACAGTTTGCATAATAGTATTCTAACATACATTACATTGGACAATCTGCATTATTTAGTTCACTGTATTGCTTATAACAGCTGTTGTATAAACCAATACACAAATCAATGGGTATATCATTATTTATGAATCAAAGATATCATGCCTTACTTCTGTTGTCGCCAATGCCACGAACTCTCCGACCACGAATACCAAGACACAAAACAAAACGGACAACTTCATAGTTAATCGTCAGGTGATCTGCAACCTGTTCTTATAATTAAAGTGGTTATAGGCATATATAATCACAAAGTGCAGGTAAACCCGCAGAACCGTAACACGAATTGCTGACTACAATATGTTCGGCCCAACACATTACGGGACAGTTACAAAATGTATCAGACCTTTTCAAAAAACAACAAAAACAAACAAACAAACAAACAAAGATACAGACATACATTTTGGGACGGTGACAGGTAACAAAAAGTAGGTTATAGGGTGTATACCAAAAAATAAAACCCCATAAACGACAATTGTAACATATGTAGCTAAAACTCCTACCTGCAGCATGTCAATTGACATATACACCGCCGATATAAATACTTCCACCCCTCACCCTGAAAGTGAATTAAAAAAAATTGGGGGCTAAGCTGCTCATTTCAGAAATGACGCGTAGCGCCTTTAACACCTCTAGTTCCGCACAAAATTTTAGTACCTTTATTTTCACAGGTACCCCATACATACTTGGTAGTAGATGAAATAAAATTGCATACATTTTTTTTTGGCCCAGATGAAACTTTTTTTCAACCAAGACACTCACATTTATAACCAATCACAAGACTTGTGTTATTAACTGCTCTATCAAAAGCTCGGTGCTCCTCGAACTTTGACCCATCCGGAAGTTATTTCGTTTAGTATTACCTATAGACGTGGTTAAAACATTACAGATTGCATGTACACCAGCCTTGTACTCGGACGTGTTTGGTTGCCGGTAACAAAACGGGTAGCAAATGAATTAAAAAATCAACAACAAAAATTGTTATTTATTTATTTTTGTTTTTGTATTTAATTTGCCAAGCAGAGCACCTGTCTGGAACCCCCCCCCTCCTCCCCCCCCGTTTAGTATTACCTATAGACGTCCAAACAGAGACAAGCCTGGTACTCGAATTGCCGGTAACAAAACACACACACATGGTGCACGTAAAATACCATTCTTAATGTTAACACTTTTCATGTCTGATTAGGGTTGTAAGGGTATAAAATTCTTTGTAATCTGGTTTTGGACAACCATGCCACCAAAACGTAAACTGAGCATTCTGGACTGGAAGGAAATGTTTTATTTAACGACGCACTTAACACATTTTATTTACGGTTATATGGCGTCATTTTGGACTGATGGTGCCGTATCCATGAGACAAATAGCGAGGCACCCGCAAGTTAGCCAATTCGTCACCCATCGTCTTCAAGTTAGCCAATTCGTCACCCATCGTCTTCAAGTGGTTTATACAACACCACAACACAACTTTATTTGAACTCAGATCACATAAAAATGATACACGGGCAAATACTACTGCATGTACATGGTTTCTGTACCCCTGGCAGAGAGAATGAGCTATATTGAGATGCAGTGGTCATGTGACCCGTAACGTCTTATGACTAATATATAAATGTGTGGTGACCAAAAACGTAACAATAATTATTAAAAGTAACCCACAAATTAAAGTAAAGAAGGACCAGTGTTATATTAATGACACATCGTTATCCTGCAGAAAAAGTGGTTTCCCGATACATCGCACGTTGGTGTCGGAAATGATGCCCAAATGGAAGTTTGGACTTGTTTAGGCATTTAAACTGTTGCAGGTAAATGTCTAAACCATCACATGAGATATTAATCTTTGTTACAACAGAGTATTATTGAAGACAGTAGTTTAATTATGTATGATAGAAAGCCATAAAATAAAAGGTTTATCGTTTAATAATGAAGTTTCAAAACAATAACAAAATAGACATGCACAGTATAACCAATCCTGTACCAATGAAACAAACTGAAAAGTAATATGAATTCGTGGCAACGTGCATTTTTGTAAACAGTCGGGGTTTTTATAGGTAGTACTATACCAAATAACTTCCGGCTGGGTCAAAGTTCGAGGTGCACCGAACTTTTGATAGAGAAGTGAACACCACAAGTCCTGTGATTGGTTATAAATGTGAGTGTGTTGGTTGTAAAAAATAATAGTTTCATCTGGGTAAAATAAATGTGAAATTTTATTTCATCTAGTACCAATGTGTCAAGTAGCCTTGTGCTTGAAACATGTATGGGGTACCTGTAAAAAAAAGTACTCGAATTTTGTGCGAAACTAGGGTAGTCATAGACGCTACCCGTTATCTCAGAAACGAGCAGCTTGACCCCCATTTATTTCTGATTCACTTTAAGTGTAAGGGGTGGTAGTATTTATATCCGTGGCGTTTATGTCGGTTGATACGTTGCAGGTAGGAGTTTTAGTAGCATATGTTACTATTGTCGTCTATGGGATTTGATTTGGTAGTATACACCCTTTAGTGTTAGATTATCCTATCATCCATTAAAGGCTTTTGTAGGAGATATAGCTGGTACTATAATTTGCGATATCTTCTGCGATATTCTCCGCAGGAGATATCGCTTCTTATAATTTTGATTGGTCAAATGTTAATCACAAGACAATATTTTGTTACGTCACTGTGTTTGTTTCTGCGATAAACCTATCAATATTGTCGTCACGCCACTGCCGTTCTGCTAGTTAACGAGTCTACCGCTGCCAAATACAACATTCAACCCACATTACTGACATTGTTTACAACTGTCGCAAATGAAAAAAATGATAATGAATAATAAAAAGAATACCCCCTCGTGTCTTGTGATATCATAACTTATCAGCACTCGTTGATAAAAATATAAAAATCCTCGGCAAACCTCGGATTTCATACTTTTATCAACTCGTGCTGATAAATTATGACATCACAAGACACTCGGAGAGTATCTTTTATATTATACTGTGATTTCTCGTATACATAACATTTTGTTTACGGGAATTCACAGTACAGTACATGTCAGCACTGAAAGCAACGAATGTCTATTTAAAAAAACGCATTGCCACGAATTTGAGCCTTTCACCGTTTCCAGATTTGTTCCAGTTATACACATCTACATATTTATCGTGTTTTAAAATTTAGCATTTATTTTGATAATTGTATTACAACCGTGTATTTTATAATTTGTTTACCTTTATGACCGATTATCATACAGAATGAATATATCGTTTCTAATGTAACAATTGAATAACATAAATTAACATCTTCTTTGAAGCTTCAGTAGCCTACCAAAGAAAGAAATGTTATATTTAACGACGCACTCAACACATTTTATTTACGGTTATATGGCCGGTTACTGGTCGGTGCAAGTGGTTTACACCTACCCATTGAGCCTTGCGGAGCACTCACTCAGGGTTTGGAGTCGGTATCTGGATTAAAACTCCCATGCCTCGACTGGGATCCGAACCCATTACCTACCAGCCTGTAGACCGATGGCCTAACCACAACGCCACCGAGGCCGACCAGTAGCCTACCAGTACTCCACGACTGGTAGTTCAAAGACATTGGTATGTGCTGTCCTCTCTGAGGGAAAATACATATACAAGATATCTTGCTGCTAATAGAAACATGTAGCGGGTTTCGTCCTAAAACCTCGAGTCAAAAATTAAAAGAAAATATTTGATATCCAACAGCCGATGATTAATAAATCAATTTGCTCTAGTATTTTCGTTAAACAAAACAAACTTTAACAAAGTTACCTTTTCTGATATGGGGGCGGGATTTAGCTCAGTCGATTGAGAGCTTGCCGGTGGTGCTGGCATCGCAGGATCGAACCACCTCGGTGGATACATTCAACTGAATGGTTTTTTCTCGTCCCAAAAAGTGCACCACAACTGGTCAAAGGCCATGGTGTGCGCTTTCCTGTCTATGGGAAAGTGCTTATAAAAGATCCCTGATTACTAATCGAAAAGTGTAGCGAGTTTCCCATGATGACTACGATTCAGAATTACCAAATATAATGACGCACTCAATACATTTTATTTACGGTTATATGGCGTCGGACATATGGTTTAGGACCATACAGCTATTGTGGGAGGAATCTCGCTGTCGCCACTTCATGGGCTACTCTTTTCGATTAGCAGCAAGGCATCTTTTATATGCACCATCCCATAGACAGGATAGCACATTCCACGGCCTTTGATGCACCAGTCGTGGTGCACTGGCTAGAGCGAGAAATAGCCCAATGGGCCCACTGACGGGGATCGATCCCAAACGGACCGCGCATCAAGCGAGCGCTTTGCCACTGGGCTACGTCTCTCCCCTGTTATTAGAAGTCGCCGTACAACGTATCGGAAAAACACCTTTTTCATGAGACGGCATTTTACGGGGACAAAACCATGCGTCATTAATTATACAACGACATACTCTCTAACTCGCTCACTCTCTCACTCACTTACTCACTCACTCAATCTCTCACTATCTCACTCACTCACTCACTCACTCACTCACACTCTCTCTCTAAAATAATTTGCCAGTACCTTATCCACCCTACTCCCACGTCGACTGAAATAATTATGGTAATGAAAGCAATTATATCAAGCGATGGAGAACCATAAATGAGCAACTCACCTCACTGTTTCGTTCGTCTAGCAAAAGAGTACTCGAAAAAATAGAGTAAAAGCTGGCCCTTTTATTTAAAAACAAAAATTGCAACATGTGTTAAAGTGATAGAACTACTTAAACGAAAGTAAATATGAAAACCAAAATAGGTGGTATTCAGTGTCAACCTGTTACCGTAATCAAACTCATCTTTATTTATGTTGGAAGCTAACGTGTCAATGTTTGCTAAGTTACCGATCTGCCACTCTGACCAAACTAACTATGATTTAAAATAATAACATATTACACCTGGTTGTGATTATATTACTCTAAACGATGAACAGATGAATAAGTTATAAATCGAATAAACTGTATTTCGTATAGGGTGACAAAGTGACTGACGTAGCTGGCCTTGATGGTTTAGAGCAGGGACGTCAAATTTGAAGTGGGGTGTTTTATAATATATATAGCTATAAAATATGTAGATCTACAGAAACAATAAAAGTGAGAAGTAATATATGTTCACTGTATTTTAGATAGGTCTACAATGAAAATACAGACATCATATTTAAGTTTCTTTGAACAAATTCATGATTCAGTTATCTCCCTTGTAAATTATTACGTTTCAATTATTGAGGTCAGTGTCGCTTCGTCGGTTTTTAGTTTGATGATTACCAATACATCTGATCGTATTTGAAAAAAAAAGAAAGAAGAAGAAATTTAAACAATTGTACTTATAATAAAATTGATATGAAGTGCAATTACGGTAAAATATCCAAAAGCTGATTGAGTACGAAGCCAAATAATAGTGACACAGTATCATGTCGTTGAGTGTAAGTTAAAGTTTAATTGAGTTCGGTTCATGTTGTTTTTTGGACAATCGTTTTGTCAGGTATGTTTGCACAGTACAGCAATTTTACTAAATAATTATTAATTTAATGATTAAATAAAGATAATTTTATTCATATTTCTTTTTAAAAGTTCATGGTGAAGTAAATTTGCTATGAAAGTACCAACGAAACAAATATATCATGGTGTTACCTGTTTTCGATAGGATAAGCGAAAGATATCAACAAAAAGCGAAAAAGCGAAAGATATTGCCAAAAATTATGAAAGATGTACATGTATATAATAAGATTTTTATGTCAACAATGATTTTTCTTTTTTTACACATCACGAGTTGACATAAAAATCGTCTTTGAACCCCCACCCCATGAAATAGCCTCTACAGGGTGACCAACGTAATAGAAATATTTTCCCGGAATTTTCTGATATTTTCATTTTTATGCGAGCGAACACCCTTTTAAAAACAATTATTTAAAGTGCGCGAAAACGTAATTTTCATAAAAGTAATTTTAAACAGTTTGAAAAATGTCATGTTTGACATATATCTGCAAAATGACAATACAAATGAGTATACCATTATTTATATGTAAATTGGAACTTATTCATAAAAAGAACCACCACCACCACCATCCCACCTACACACATCAAAATGCTTCAACAAGTGCACACAAAATCCCCCACTTTATTAGCAAATATTCTATTACAGTTTAAGACTCCCACCTACAGATTAGCAATAAAGTGACAAAGTTGGGACCAATGTTATTCTTATGTAGGTACACTGCCACATATGCACTATTTCATCATATGCATGAAGTGGGGTCGAACTGATTTGTGGCGAACTGGTTCGGGGACGAAACGTCTGCTACCCACATTAAGACCGGCTGCCGTTTTGCATTACGCTTACATTACTATTGCAATAACACTTTTGGGGAGCCAGTGTATATATATAAAAAACAAAAAATTCGCGTTGTTATTTAACTTACTTGAATAAAATAATATCGGTAGGTATATTAATGTCATGGATGCGTCATATAATAGATTAGTGGTGGCCAAATATTATTTAGTAAAATATTGCATGTGAATGCCAAGTAGAAAGAAGACAATTGTCGATTCGTTGTGGGTTTTTTGTTTTTTGTTTGTACGATCGTAGCGTTCTGTTATAATCATGCTTTCATCCACGGTGGCAAAATTGCATACATCGCCATAGAACCGATGTCTGCCCCGTAGGAAGATAAGTGTATTATTTGATATTTAAAATATCTTTAAAATGAATACATAAACTATTCGAGTATAAAAAATATATTACATATATGGCTTCAGTTTACTCGACATTTTCACTGGTCGGCTGTTGACAATAGACATACGCCGCAGCCTTGGTAATGGCACAAAACTAGACAAAACAGAGCTCAGGTTGAAAGGAGTGATAAAGATGTTTAATTCTAAGAATGTAGAATGCAATAAGAATTAGTTGCTTAAAGGGACAGACCCTAGTTTTTAAACACTAGGGCATATTTTTCACCTAGACCCTAGTTTCAACCCGTACAAATGGACACTAAGTTACAAACCTGTAACAGATTTGGATACAAGAGAGTAAAACAAGAGTCTGTGACGTTGAAATGCCCTTAAAAATAGACTAAAACGCGACTCCTTAACCGTTAATTCTCAGACGCACGTGCGTTTTTAAAAATATGAAAAATACATTTTGTAGTATTAGAAACACCAGCATGACCAGAAACATTTCGTATGTACGGAAATGGATAATCTAAACAATGAAATATAAGTAACGTTTGATTTCAGTGATCATAAACAGCTGCAATAGTGAAAAATATGACTTAGTGTTTAAAAACTAGGGTCTGTCCCTTTAAAAGAAACACTTCGAGTGAATTTGAAAAAAATTCCGGATATTTGGCATCAATTCCGGAATTCCTAGTACGTGATGAAAATTCCGGAAAGTTGGTCGGCCTGCCTCTATATATTACATCGATGTAGTATAACAATCACATAGGTTACATTAACATTACTGAGACAAGAGAAAGGGGTCTAGTCGATATAGGAAGAGTTTAGGCCTATTATTTCTGCTCAAAAAGACAATTATGTACATTTGTTGATTTGACGTTAAATGAGAAAAATAATTTACATTATACTCGAGGCTATTTCGTAGGTTAATCAGTGCAACCCGCTCCTTGGAAGATTTGGATGTGGGAAATCGGAAGCAGTGGCTGCACGTGTGTTTATAGGAAACAGTCTACCAAATACCATCTCACACGCTCAAAGTTGGAAGTGCAAAGTTTGGTCTTCAAACAACACATTAAGTAATACACGCCTGTCATTGGTGAGGTATGTAAAACTAATTTACATTATTAACCAATTAACCAACGGCTTTAATGATATATCCTACACAGAAAATAATAGTACAGAAACACACTCTTGTAAACTTGGAACATATGAACTAGTTAAACAAATACCTTCTCTGCCACAATACTTAAAAATCTATTTCAAATATTAAGCACAATGTCTAACAGCATTACCGCTTATAGCACTTAAGGCGATATAACAAAATCTCCCATAAATGACTGACTGAATGAATGAATGTTTAACGACACCCCAGCACGAAAAATACATCGGCTATTGGGTGTCAAACTATGGTAATGCAAATAAATAAAGTGATGATTAACATCAATATAAAAATTCAAGGTTTAAACAAAAACAGTGTAAAGAACAGTGTAAAGAACTGTGCAAAAACACAAATATCACAGAATTTTACGGATACTGAATTTTACTAAAAACTTCAATTTTGTGCTGTATTGGCCATTCTCAAAGAAAATGTTACACCCCTGCACCACGGTGAGGTTACAGCACGCGCAGGGGCCAATAAATGACTGCGTCAGTCTTGTGATAATAAGGATAATGTTCTACTATCCTGCTACTTATACACAAACCTTTAAAAAAAATGACCGGCCTCGGTGGCGTCGTGGTTAGGCCATCGGTCAACAGGCTGGTAGGTACTGGGTTCGGATCCCAGTCGAGGCATGGGATTTTTAATCCAGATACCGACTCCAAACCCTGAATGAGTGCTTCGCAAGGCTCAGTGGGTAGGTGTAAACCACTTGCACCGACCAGTGATCCATAACTGGTTCAACAAAGGCCATGGTTTGTGCTATCCTGCCTGTGGGAAGCGCAAATAAAAGATCCCAGCGGGTTTCCTCTCAAATCTGTGTGGTCCTTAACCATATGTCTTACGCCATATAACCGCAAATAAAAGTGTTGAGTGTGTCGTTAAATAAAACATTTCTTTCTTTTTTTAAAGAAATGATTTATTTCAAAGAATACAAAGAAGTTGTTCCTCAGTTACAAATTACAAGAAACATCAACTATTTATTCTTCAACTGGATTCATCCACTTTGATGTCACCAGTGGTTTTGCAATTTATATACGACTGCCTTACAATCTGAGTGGTGTCTGAATCTTAATTGGATATAGGCACGTGAATATGGTATCCTATCATACCCGATTATAATAAGAGAAAGTAAAATGGGAAGATTGTAAGTTGTTTATTGTTGTGTGTATAAATAATAACCGGTTACTGTCTTAAGATATCCGTTTTATCCTGCAGAGATTCGACCGTCGCAGGATAAAGCCGATATCATACAGACAGTAACCAGTTATTTTATTTACCTGCGATTCACATAGAACTAAACATTTGTGAAATGAACTGTTTTCATTCACTTTACCGTTTCTAGAGTATTATTTCACCACGCATTGAATGCCTTGTCGACTACAATAATTAGATATCTATACAGCAAAACAAAATAGTTCTTACATAACAACAATTTTTTTTTTTTTTTTTAACAATAAACATTGTCTTCAAAACGGTTTCTCAAAACAAAATCAATCAAGTGGAAAGTAAAGAATAAGTAATTTCAACAATACAACATTCCTTTTCTGATCATTACTTGTGTGAAAGTAGTTCTATCCCCAAAAGTTATATTTTTGGTCAATGATCGAAAATATAGAAATTTATCTGGCTTGACAATACATATAGAATACATGTGCCTGCAGAGACAAAAAAAACCATTGTGGCACAATAATTTTTGCTTAATACACTAATCGTACCGATCTGCGAAAGTAGCTAAACTGTTAGTACTGTTACCGAATCATAGTTATTCATTATGCTTATCTGTAACAATAATGGTACATTGACGGTTCGAAAACAGATAACACGTTTCCTTCCGACTGTTTCCAGTTACAAGCCCCCGCTGTTAGTTTGTGTACTGTCCGTAGTTGATGTGTATTTATTTTATTTTTCAGATAATCTCAAAAGCTGATAATTTTATTTACTTATATGTATTCATTCATTCATATATAATAACGGTAGCAGGGTAAAATGGGTATGGCGCCATACCCAAATTTTATTGCAGATTTAAAAAAATTAAGTTAACCGTGACAAAATTAATGGCTCTTTATTATTACTGTGCGATTTTCATATCCCTAACCCTACATCTAACCCATATTATTTCTGGGGGAGGCCCCCATACCCCCTATCGACTGCTTTTGCATTCAGCAAACACATTGTAAATATTTAATTTCATAGCGCCATACCCAAAACATTCTTTCCGGCGGAAACACTGGGTAGGTGTCTATGGAAAACGTACACAAAAGGGTCCGCTATATTCATATTTGTCACGGGGATTCTATAATTCCCGTAACTGAATAAAATACGATTATCAAAATATCTCTCCTAACTGTATATCTATTAGATCTCTCTGTAACAGGCGGTTAAACCCTAGTATGGCTCGTCTCTAGGTATGATCAGAGATACGATCTTATATAAAGTATATATTATTATAGCACGTTTAGCTCACTAGAAACACAACAAAACACAATACACTTTGGAATCTGTATTAATCTACGCTGACAACTGTACAGCCGTAGTAGTTAATTAATAACAGCAATAATAACAACCCAGAACTGATCACTTAATTAGTTAATCTCTAGGTGTCTAGTTACACAATATGCGAATCACTTCACCGTTACACCACACCCACACGTGTGATAATTGAGAAACGCTTCCAGGAGAAGTTAATTAATAAAGGAATTACAACACCATTCCTAACTGGTTAATTTTTAATTAACCCTTACTACTCGTTCAGTAACGTGTGATAATTTAGGAACGCTTCCAGGGGAACTTAATTAATAAAGGAATTACAGCTCTATTCCTAACGGGTTAATTTTTAATTACCCCTAACTACTCATTCAGTAACCTTGTAACACAGAATTAATACTGGTACCGATCAACAATAAAGACAATAACCTACAGTGTACCTAGGTCTTCTAGGATGACTGGCTAAGCTTTATATTACCAAATACTCGTATAATGTTAGAACAAGAAGTCTACGATTTACTTCGTCAGATGACCGAAGACACTGTCTAAAGAATATTGGTATAATACAGTATTAAAATATTTAAAAGTCACATCAATCACATCAAGGTTATACACAGAGCAGAAATAATATATTTACCAGTCCAAACGGACAACGTTCCCCCTGGACGCCTTCCAAATGTTTCTCCTCGATATCTCTAAAACACTAGCTATTTATTATAAATCAGGATTTTGCCTGGGGGTACAAGGCGGTACCTCACGTATCATCTCATATTCTACCTCTACTAGAGTCTGTATATTTCTCTCTGATCGTCAGTCTGGCTGTCGCCAACCGCGAGCAATCTCCTGGCCATAAACAGCACTACCGGAGATATTACGTAACTACTAGCCACATGGCCTCCGCACCTGGCTGGGTGTGTATTAGGCGTACCGATCGAGGACCGTCGCGCAGAAGTATTACGTAACAAGTTGCCCATCTGGGCTTAAGTGCAATGAAACTGCACACGGCCCTCTAACACAATTAAAATCGCCACAGGCGAAAACAAATTTAAGAGCATGTACCGTCACACACCCCCACCTCAAAAAGGATATTTCCTCTACTCTAGGAATAGGGAAATATACTACATTAAAACAAAAAGGGTGCGTTAACCGACGCATACGGGCATTTATAACACATGTAATAATAAGGTGACTACCAGTAATCACACTGAGTCTCTGAGTCCCTGGTATACAAATAAAATATATATAAACAAAACAGAAATCAAGAATGTCAACACATTATCATAACGTTCAACTTCGGGACAGGGCATTAGCGATTACATTGGATGTGCCCTTGATATGTTCAATGGTAATTGGGTATTCTTGCAGAAGAAGACTCCATCTCAAAACTCTCTGGTTGGAGGCTTTCATTAGGATGGTCCAGTCCGTCTTCGTCTTCTTGGAACAGCACAGCTCCAGCACCCACGTCACTGGCACCCACAGCTAGCTTGAAAGGCACTCGGTAGTCTGGTGCTGCCATCACGGGAGACGAGTAGCGCATCTGCTTGATACGGTTGAATGACTTCTCGCATTCACCTGACCAATGGAACTTCGTTTCCTTCTTTCTCAGCGTCGCACGTTTTCCAGGTTTTCTCCGATAGGCATGCTGTCGATGCGGTGTAGCGTTGGGTTCCAAGCGCACATCTTGGCTTAAGGTATTGGTAATCGTTGGAAGGTTCTGACAAATGGAAACATTGTCTTGTTTCGACGTAGTCAGCTTTGCTCGCTGGGGGTTCAAGTCTGCTAGAATCTGGCTGTTGGCCAACTTGATCTCCGCAGTCTTGACGTCATCACAGGAAATTGAGTGTCTCTCAATTTGGACCGGTCTCTCTGGAACTATCGGCAGTCTGTCAAAATAACCTTTTAGCAAATTGATGTGACAATACCTACTTTTCCTAACTCTATCAGGAGTGTTTATCACATACCCTGTCTCATTAACTCGTTTGAGCACAACATAGGGCCCGAAATACCTGTTCTGCACAGAACCCCGTTTAATGGGAAGGTACAGCAGCACCTTATCCCCTGGTTTAAATTCCCGACTCCTAGTCTTCCTATCAAACTCTGATTTTATTTTGCTCTGAGCATGGCTCAGTTGCTTCCTAGCTAGTTCGGTCGCCGGCAACCTCCCATCTCTAACTCTCTTATTTATTAATACTCCCTTGTCCACAGTTAACAAGGTAGTGCGAGCTGCCAACAAATTTGGATCAGCCCCCTGCTCTAGTACTAACTCTTGTCTATTACAAGGTAAATCCCCTCTATCAACCACAACTGGTTCAATTCCCCTCTGCGGGAGATCAACAGGTTCCACCACATTTAATTTGTCAGTTGACTTATCTACCATTTTACTGATAACCTCATCCACTCCAATTTCATGGCTCACACACGTATCAGACAAATCACAAATATCCTCTGCGTCTTGTGCTAACCTACTGGCCATAGCCCTAGTCTTTACACACGCAGGATAACTAATCTCATCAACCTCACTCTCTTCTACTGGTAAAGGGCTGTCTTTAATTAACAATTGGTCACATGTCGGCTGACAACACTGACTAGTCAAATCATTACCCAACAAAACTCCTATGTTTTCAACAGGCAAGTCCTTCACAACACCCATAATGACTGGTCCCGTCACAAACTTCGAACACAAGAAAACCTTATGTAACCTGACAACCATTTTTTCTCCAGTAACCGAGGTTAAAACCAAACTACGTCCTATGTCTGAATTTTCAATACCAGCTAAACACTCTTGCGTGATCAAACTCTGACTACACCCGGTATCTCTATAGATTGATATAGCCTTAGGACTCAATTCTTGTTTCACATCACAAACCATACCAGTGGACACATACGGGTTTACTTTCTCTGCCATGGGACTAACCATTAACTCTCTCGCTAACGGAGCTGACCTCACTAAACCGACCATTTGCGCATTATCGCGTTTCCTTTTAAAACAGTCCCCGATAAGATGGTTATCCTTTTTACAGTAACTGCAATGTGGACGAAAAGTTCGTGCATTGGCTGATAATGCAGGTCTATCCTTACTTTGCCCACCAGGTGCATTCCTGGCCTGACTAGCTGACCAACTACATGACTCTCCCCGATAGATACTTTCCCGGGAAAAACCTGGCTGAAATTTCTTCTTATCACCCTGTTGTAAGGAGCTACCCGGTACTGCCTGAGCTTTGTGTATTAACACGTAATCATCTGCCACAATGCCTGCCTTCTCTATCTTTTTGACATCACGATCCTCTACATGAATACGTAAGCTAACTGGTAATCCATTTTTAATGTCCTGTAAGATCAACAACTCCCGTAACTCGGTATATGACTCTACCTGATGAGAAACAACCCATTTATCAAACATCCCTGCCTTCTTAGCCACAAACTCGCTACAAGACTGACCCTGCGTTTTTCTCAACTCGCTATACCGTAAACGATAATCCTCAGGACGTAATTCATACGCCATCAACACTGCCGTCTTAACTAGGTCGTACTGACTTGCTCGCTCATCACTCATTGAATTATAAGCTATACTAGCCTTCCCCTTAAACTTAGACACGGCTAACAATGTCCACTTAGACTCCGGCCAATTTAGCTGCTTAGCGGCCCGTTAAAAAAGTTGGAAGAACATGTCTACCTCCTGATCGTCAAATACAGGCACTGATCTATAAGCCTCGACATGTTAAAACCATTTCCTGCCTCACGTCTAACTTCTTCAGTATTCAACTTTAACTCAAGTTCCACTTTTAATTTTTCTAACTGGAATTCTCTATTCCTTTCTTCTTTCTCTCTATCCCTATC
The DNA here is from genome assembly GCF_016097555.1 of Gigantopelta aegis. NCBI lineage: Eukaryota > Metazoa > Mollusca > Gastropoda > Neomphalida > Peltospiridae > Gigantopelta > Gigantopelta aegis. Next base: position 35,160,437 of record NC_054704.1, on the reverse strand, counting down.
TTCTCTTTGTCTCTCTCTCTCTCTATCCCTCTCTTCTCTCTCTCTCCCTTTCTCTATCCCTATCTCTATCTTCTTTCTCTCTATCTCTATGTCTATCTTCTCTATCTCTCTCTTTCTCTCTCTATCCCTATCTTCTCTTTCTCTCTCTCTCTATCTAATGCACGTTCTTCTCTTTCTCTCTCTTTCTCTTCTCTTTCGTACTCAAGCTTTTTAAAAGCTAATTGTTGTTCCACACTTAACTCATTTATCTCTATCTCTGGAACAATCTCACTGTCTTCCATAACAGGCCTATTACCAAAAAATTCCTGGATAATAATTGTCTTTATATCACCTAAGGTTTTAGCTGATGTTAAATCAATTTCTCGCTCACCCGCGATTTCAACTAACTCGGCCTTACGTGCTCGCTTAATCTCCACTACACTGAGCGTAGGCCTATCCAGCAAATTCTTATCCATGTTTAGATATGACGCACTTATTATTAATTAATTTTCTAGTGAACAACGTGCTACTTCTGGTAAATTTGTAAAAATAATTTATAAAGCCCCCATTTACAAACAATACTTTTTTAAATATGCATGTCCCGTTTCAGATCCGGGACGAGCGCCCCAATTTTCTACTCCTGTCACGGGGATTCTATAATTCCCGTAACTGAATAAAACACGATTATCAAAATATCTCTCCTAACTGTATATCTATTAGATCTCTCTGTAACAGGCGGTTAAACCCTAGTATGGCTCGTCTCTAGGTATGATCAGAGATACGATCTTATATAAAGTATATATTATTATAGCACGTTTAGCTCACTAGAAACACAACAAAACACAATACACTTTGGAATCTGTATTAATCTACGCTGACAACTGTACAGCCGTAGTAGTTAATTAATAACAGCAATAATAACAACCCAGAACTGATCACTTAATTAGTTAATCTGTAGGTGTCTAGTTACACAATATGCGAATCACTTCACCGTTACACCACACCCACACGTGTGATAATTGAGAAACGCTTCCAGGAGAAGTTAATTAATAAAGGAATTACAACACCATTCCTAACTGGTTAATTTTTAATTAACCCTTACTACTCGTTCAGTAACGTGTGATAATTTAGGAACGCTTCCATGGGAACTTAATTAATGAAGGAATTACAGCTCTATTCCTAACGGGTTAATTTTTAATTACCCCTAACTACTCATTCAGTAACCTTGTAACACAGAATTAATACTGGTACCGATCACAATAAAGACAATAATCTACAATGTACCTAGGTCTTCTAGGATGACTGGCTAAGCTTTATATTACCAAATACTCGTATAATGTTAGAACAAGAAGTCTACGATTTACTTCGTCAGATGACCGAAGACACTGTCTAAAGAATATTGGTATAATACAGTATTAAAATATTTAAAAGTCACATCAATCACATCAAGGTTATACACAGAGCAGAAATAATATATTTACCAGTCCAAACGGACAACGTTCCCCCTGGACGCCTTCCAAATGTTTCTCCTCGATATCTCTAAAACACTAGCTATTTATTATAAATCAGGATTTTGCCTGGGGGTACAAGGCGGTACCTCACGTATCATCTCATATTCTACCTCTACTAGAGTCGTTTATTTCTCTCTGATCGTCAGTCTGGCTGTCGCCAACCGCGAGCAATCTCCTGGCCATAAACAGCACTACCGGAGATATTACGTAACTACTAGCCACATGGCCTCCGCACCTGGCTGGGTGTGTATTAGGCGTACCGATCGAGGACCGTCGCGCAGAAGTATTACGTAACAAGTTGCCCATCTGGGCTTAAGTGCAATGAAACTGCACACGGCCCTCTAACACAATTAAAATCGCCACAGGCGAAACAAATTTAAGAGCATGTACCAAATTTAAGAGCATGTACCGTCACAATATTCAACCCCCATTCCTCTGTTTGTACTTAGTATGTATTCCTCTTGTTCCAAGTGGTTCGGCAATATTGATCAATCAAATACTTATTTACCGCCTAGATACATTTTTTTGCTGTGTTTATAGGCAGCCCTTGTTAGCGGAGGCCATATACACGGCAGTCGTATATATAGCCACTTTGTATATATATATATATATATATTCTCTTTGAACAGACCTAATTTTTGTAACTTTCCTTGTGCATCGTCTTGTTCCCAGCGGTCCACGCATTAATAATATAGATACATACATATGTATGTGTGTGTATCATGTGCGTATTTTAAATATTTATGTACGTCGTTCATAGAATGGAAAAGGATGAAAGTGTGTTAGCTACATTGATTAGACATGTAGTGTGTGTGTGTGAGAGAGAGAGAGAGAGAGAGAGAGAGAGAGAGAGAGAGAGAGAGAGAGAGAGAGAGAGAGAGAGAGAGAGGCGCGGGGATGGAGAGGGGGTGGGGTGAGGTGGGGTTTGCAAGCCAGTACCCTAAAGTATTATATTATGTTGTTTTAATATTTTTATGTACACAACCCATGTTTTACCCTTGGCATGTGTTGTTCTAATTGTAAACAAGGGGCTGGCAATAAAACTTGTATATAAAAAAAAGAAGAAAAATAATAATAATAATAATAATAATTGTGGTTTAGTCGTAGATTTACGTTTACGTGAATAACTAGGCTTGCGAAGTTTTCGAAAACTGGACCCTGGTTTCCAAAAATAAGCATTCTGACGCAGATTGACACAGACCACATACACACACACACTTTTTATACGAACACAGTTGGCGATGGAGTGAGGATGTTGGGAACTTTCTGACAAAATATATGTTATATAATACATACTGGTTACACTTAATGGCTACCTTGTAAATTAAAAACCAGGCCAGAAATATAATTTCAGGGGTTCAAAAATTTTGAAACAAATTACTTGCCACAGGACAAGTGCCTATCAGATATTCACTTGCCCCATATATTTTTTCACTTGCCCATACTTCTTAAGGTAACCAATTGTGTTACTCCTATTTAATTTAATACAGTGCTTAATAATGTAATAATCTTGAAAGTAATTGGTTTAATTGCACAAATAAAGAATTTTGCCAATTGGTTACAACACTTACCCAGGAAGTACTAAATGTATATGTTTGTCCAGTTGTTTCCACTGTCTTCTCTACTTGTTGATTTAAACTTTATGTTGTAAATAGTGTCCATTTGTTGATTTAAAGTTTGTTATATGTTTGGTAGTGTCCACTTGTTTATCTAAATATAATTATTGTGTCAATGTATGTCTTAGTGATCACTTGTATCAATCTAATTAAAATTAGCTCCACTATTACATGTGGATCTAACAGCAGCCCGTTGAAACTCATGTCCAGTTGACCTTTCATTCGACCAATCAAAACCTTACTTGCAAACTCATGCCAGTGATTTGAAATGAATTTGAAAACATTCGGGATTATGTCGAGGATATACGAAATGATTCGGGTGAATTACATCTTCATAAATCAAGGCTAATATTCGTTCCTCGTATTCAGCCTTGATACATGTAGTCAAGATTACTGATATCCACTACTAGCGCCCTCTATTGGAAGAAAATTTGTAACACCGATTATGTGCCTTACACGATGACATCGCTGACCAATCACAGCATCGGTAACATGTGACAATCTTCAAAGCAATATCAGTGTTCGCCCGCCAACATGGAGTCCGTTTATGACGATATATACACAAGATTTAAAATTTATAAACTAACAAACAATCAGGTGAAATCAATCAAAACTGTATACGATGGAAAGGATGTTTTTGTCGGTACGAAGACAGGTAGCGGCAAGTCTCTGACGTATGAATGTTTGCCAGTGATGATTCTCGGAGGTTGTGTTCTAGTGCTTGTCCCACTTGTTTCTATAATGTCGGATCAGTGCAGAAAACTTACAGAACTTGATTTTCGAGCGACGTACATATTGAAAGATGTCTCTGAAACTGAAGCGATTCAACGGGGATATTTTGAGTTTGTCTTCGGTAGTCCAGAAATGCTTGTCAGTATAACTGAATGGAGGGATATGCTGAAGTCTACAATTTATCAAGATAGACTGAAGATGATTGTCGTTGATGAAACACATACTGTCATTCAATGGTAAGTCAACAAAATAACATACACACACTACTGATAAAACCCCAGACTCACAGCATATTAATTTAAGAGTAAAAACATGTCTTGTATTCCAATATTAGGCCAAATAAAAAAAAGGTTAGTGATCGTCCTTTTGATCAAACCAATCGGGTTGGTTGGTTGGTGGTTGTGTGTGTGTGTGTGTGTGTGTGTGTGTGTGTGTGTGTGTGTGTATTTTTCAGTGAAAAACTTTATAAAACCTTGGTCCTGGTGACCAGGTACAGAGCTGGCAACTCCATAACAAACCTGGTGCCCTGGGGTCTATCAGGGACATTTTAACGTTGGACCACACTAGACTGATGAAAGGACTTACATATCATTCATGTACACATCACAATGTTGTCCTTCAAACTATGAACACTGTATTATCTTTTTGATGTGTGTTATTACATTTCCTACATTGGCCGCAACCGTTACAGTGCTTATGAAAGTTGAATATTGGCTATCTTAACAAATTTTTAACAGTTTTTAACAAAATAAAAAAAATAAAAAATTCAGGGGCTGGCACATTTTTCAGGCACAGGCGGGGATGTTCACCAACTCTTTTTTCTTTCTTATTGTTTGACCATAGTAATAAACACTTTGCCTTTGGTTCATTATTATTTTGACAATAAATTTAATTGGACCTATAGATAATAGAAATCTGTTACTTTATAATACTTATACTGTTATAGTCACACACTTAATTACTGCAGGCTCTCAATTACCGAGGTATCTACTATTTACAGAATAAAAATTTTGAAGACCCACCTAACATTAGTTTGTACAACTATATGTCCTGTCTGTGGAAAAGTGCATATAAAAGACCCCTTATTGCTTATCGGAAAGAGTAGCCTATGTGGCAGAAGCAGGTTTGCTCTAAAAAAAACCTGTCAGAATGACCGTAAGTTCGACGTCCAATAGCCGATGATTAAACATTCAATGTGCTCTAGTGGCATCGTCAAATAAAAGAAACTTTAACTTTTAACTTTCTCTTGCAAAATGTGAGAATAATTCACTTTGAATTCACTGCCCAAGTTTCCTGCTGAAACAAATCTGTCATCTGGACCCTGATGTTGACATTTGGTCTGACGTCAGTTTTGTAATGACGTGTACAGCTTGTATGGAGGCACAATAAAGGTTGCATAATTTTAACCTAAAATTGTATGCCAGCACGTTGAACATTCATTTTCTCACCATGCTGAATGGATGTTAAACAAAATCATGGCATGGTAACATTATTAAAAAAACAAAATTCCATTCCCCTTCAAAAATTCTTTCATTTGACACCAAATTCCCAAAATTCATTAGAAAAGTTTCCCAATCTTAAACTTGTAGCGATATTTTTTCCCAGTTTTATGAAAAAGGGACCCTGATTTTTAGAGCTAGATTAATCCCTGATATAGTATATATACATTAAACATTGAATAGTAAAACTACAAAAAAGTTTCACAAGTGCCATGGAACTAGAGAGTGCTGTGCTATATAATAAGTATATTTTGTCCCTTTTTCAGGGGTTTGGCCAGTGGTACAGATGCGCCATTTAGAGAATGGTTTTCAAAGATTGGCGAAATCAGATCCCTGTTCCCCAAAGCTGTCATTGCTGCCCTAACAGCCACCACTCCGCCAATTCAGAGAAGAAAAATAATGAAAAGTCTGTGCTTTGGTGCAAACTGAAATAATTTTGGAATCTCCAGATAGAGATAACATTAAAATGTCATCCATGTGCCTAACCAATACTGATTTGGATCAGTCTTTTAAATGGCTCATTGATGATCTACAAACTCTACAAAAGGAACTACCTAGACATGACATATTTTGTGAGAGTATTGCAAATGTGTCGAAGGTGTATTCTGTTTTTTTTAAATACTTTGGTAAAGACTGTCCTTACTTTGAAATGTACCATAGTAAGACACCTGAAACAGTCAAGGAGAAGATCAGATTGGACATGACAGTTGAGGATGTTAAGAATTGTTATTTGTACTAATTCAGCAGGTATGGGGGTCAATTTCTGCTGTGTACATAGCATTGTACATTACGGTTTACCCAAATAAATGGATACATTTGTTCAGCAAATGGGTAGGGCCGGTAGAGATGGGGAATTTTCACATGAACTAATAATGTACAGAGCACACAAGGGTTACTTGAAGAAGGTGGAATCTGATTTAGTAAAACTTGCCATGGATGATTCCGAATGTAGACGACTATTTCTTTGCTCAACCTATCTTGTTGAAAAGTCATCTATCATTTGGTTACATAACTGTTGTGATATTTGCGAGAAGAAGTGTGAGTGCCATATGGATCAATGTCCAAATGCTCATAAGGCTTTTGGAGCTACTTCACTGACCGATTCTTCGAGTGATGAAGAATTACAATGCCCTATTTCGGAAGATGAAAGAAATCTTCTGCGACAAAAGCTTTCTTCGCTAAAATACAGTTTATCTCTTCAGTGTGGCTCAACCATAGAAAGTGTAATAATGCATGGACTTACAGACATTGTCATTGGAGAAATAGTTAGTAACTGTCATAAAGTGTTTACACCAGATGATATTATGAAGAATTTTGCTATTTGGTCTTATGAAACGGCAATTGCTATTTGCAGTGTAGTATGTAGTGTGTTTGGAGATGATGAATTGTATCATTTGGAAAGTGATATAGAGTCGGACTGAAAATATTGTGGTTATTGGTTTACCAATAGTTCCCATCTATATTTGTCTTACATGTACATATTTGTGTTATATTCTTAGATCTCTTAGTATTTCAGTTTGTTTAATTTTACTTTCAAATTAAAGGAAAAAACATCTACGGCACTTCCATTTCAAATTTTTTTATGTGCCCCCCCCCCCCCCCCCGAAAATCCTGGATCCTGAAATACTACTAAAATAACTTACTTTGGGATATGAAATCATTTCAAGCAAACACACTGAGATCATAAAGAAATGTTATATACATGACTATTGTAATCAAAGGATATTCATTTTATAAATAAAGTATTAGGCACATGCATAAGTAGTTAAGACATACATGTATATGCATTCATATAGCATATAACAATTATCATTTTAAAAATTATTTTATTTAAATGTAGATTGATTATAAAATTTTATCTCATCAGTGGCTCCACCATGATCTAAAACTTGCGCAATAATGTGATGAAAAGCAGACGTGTGTGTTTCGAAATCGGAGAGCTACGGCAGTAGCAACCGGTATCCCCACTGATGATGCTTTAACCAATGTGGACATAAATAAGGGTATAAATGGAGCTGTGGTTTGTATTTCTTGATTCAAAATATCCATACTAAATGTTGTTAAATGTTTGCTATCTATTTGACGCAGAATGGAATTTGAATTTTTTGAACGGATGGCTGTTAATTCCTTTTGTACTTGCTTCAGAACAGAAGTTTGTATGGATTGTTTTAAATCTGAGCTGTAGATGGATCTTCCAATTTTATTTGGTGACTGGGGTTTCCACATGCTGGCAACAATCTTTTGAAACTGTCCAGGAACAAATCTTGATGTTATTGTTCCATCAACTTTGCTTCTTTGCATGACCTTCAAACAAATATGTTGAATGAGAATTATTTATATTAAAACATTATTTTAAAAAATAACAATTATTTTGGATATTACAATTAAGCTGAGAATACCAAAGAAAAGACCTGCTCTGGTGATAAGTGTACATTAAATAACCTGTTGTTGTATGCATATATTATAATTTATATGTGTTTATTTTACAAACAATATATTTTTTTTTTATCTATTCCTAACATATACAAATTATGTTTGTACATCTAAAATGTACAATAATGAATTTGTAATAAATTAATAAAAAAAATCGATGTGGTTTAGAATTTGCTCCCAATAATTGAAAACAAAATACGAATTTTGAAAAGAAGAAAAATTATGAAAAAATTTGACAGACAGAAGTAACTATATGCCTATGCCTACCTTTAATTTTCCCGGAGAAAATAATCTAATGCAAACGTTTTTGCATTTGTGTGGTGAAGGCATAACATGAACTTCGCTTTTGCCTTGGGTGTTGTAATCATTGGCTTTTTCACCTGTAGGGAAGAACTTGGTCTTGGTGTGTGGATGATGTTCCGCTTGCTTCCTTTTGCTGGTGTTAACAAACGCTGCTGACATGTATTTTTAGGTGATGACAGTTTAAGTGGGCTTCCCTTTGCTGGTGTTAACAAACGCTGCTGACATGTATTTTTAGGTGATGACAGTTTAACTGGGGCTGTAGATTTCGCCAAATACTTTTCTCTAAGGCTGCTTACCAAACTAAATTTTTCTTTACGAATGGCATCTATTCGATTGATAAGATCGAAGTCAAGTTTTGCCAATTTATTCAGCTTACTAAAACAAGCAGAACACACATATTTAGAAATATTATCATTGTCTTTTGGGACATTCCCTAAGATTTCGCACAATTGTGTGAACACTCCAAAACTTTCCCCAAAAATTAACCGCCGAAACTTTTTTTTTAACATATCGTGACAAACACGACACGTTTCCACGTACGCTGACGCTGCCATCTTTGTTTATAATAAGGGAATCTATAAGGAGCGTTGCGATTCGTTGTGTAACAGACCAGTGGAAAGTCTATTATTGTCTGTAATGAAATAGACTAGTGGAAAGTCTGGGTTATTTTTACTGGCTGCAATGCATTTCATTATGTGCATTATACGGTCGCACGTGCATTGCGAGGGCAGTGATCTCCAGCTAATGGGAGACGGCTGCACTGCAGTGAGAGACAAATAAAAGCGGTTAGCGACGAGCGTTCGGGGTCTTCCGCTGGGAACGTGATTGTGTCGGTAGGTAAAACCGTATGAGTAAATGTTAGGTTAATTGGGGCTGGGGGTGGTCGTAATTTACTGTAGTTATTTAATACATTCGACAGTGAACACTGCAATTATATGTTATGTTTTGTGTTTTGATAATTATGTACTAAATATTATTATTTCAATTGGTGTTTGTTTTATTATATGTAGTAATTACGGCATCCGGATGAATTTCGAATCTGCGTGGATGAGCGCCCGTGAGGGAGCCTTCATCTCCTGTCGACATTCACTTGTTGAGGGTTGAGGGGAGATTGACGCTCACTCGTGGCCGTTCCGTCCTCGTTGATGGTCTTATTATTGTTCTAGATTTAGGGCGATTACAGTTGCAATCAGATCTCATCGCATCCAATGAAATTTAAACATTTTGTGGCACGATTTCTTGACGACATGTATCAAGGCTGAATACGAGGAACGAATATTAGCCTTGATTTATGAAGATGGGTGAATTACGAAGTATGCCGGAAACTAATTTCAATATACAATTTTATATAAAATTCGTTTCAAGACACAAAGAAAAAAAACCGTGATGGTATCGCCATAAAGTCGGTTTATACTAGTATACAATCCAGAGTTTATTACTGCACTTTTCCCTCTGTTTTTGTCAATATTAAATAGACCAACAAGTTCGGCTATTGCATAAATAGTTTCGCCCAATATTTTTAGAATTTGTATGTTCCCAAATAACGCTATAAAAGGCGAAGTGTAATTGATCGATATATAAATTGTTATTTATAGATGAAATGTCACCTGGACATGGGAGTACACGCAATGCTGTTAGATCTACTGGTAGACCAGTAAAGCTAATTTTAATCAGATTGCACTTGTATGGCTATAGATGTGGTGAGATCCCTTTCCCCTTGTGAGCCGTTCTTTTATGGTTGGCATTGGTTCAAAAATTTTTAGGGATTTTGGCCCATGTGTTATTATTCATTTTATTGCAAGCATATTATTTAACACTCTCTGCCCTAAAATTCTTCTCTGGGATGTTTTTACCCTGCTCATAGCTGAGAAACGTTTATCGCAAACAGCCGTAGCTGGGGTCAAAGTAAACATGAGCTCGGTTACTCTGCAAATGTTTTTAAATAAAAAAGGAAGGAAGAAAATGTTTTATTTAACGACGCACTCAACACATTTTATTTACGGTTATATTGCGTCAGACATATGGTTAAGGACCACATAGATACTGAGAGGAAACCCGCTGTCGCCACTTCATGGGCTACTCTTTTCGATTAGCAGCAAGGGATTTTTTTTTATATGCACCACCCCACAGACAGGATAGTACATACCACGGCCTTTGTTACACCAATTGTGGAGCACTGGTTGGAAATGTTTTTTAAATAGTGCAGGCTTGGTAAACAACAGCAGGAGAGGGGTGTACAATGATTCAGTGGCATAGCGTGGGTTGCCAGCGCCCGGGGCAAGGCAAGTATTGTGCCCCCTAACCAGTGGACCGTTAGCACTCAAGTCCCTTCCACCAGTCCAAACTTTTGCGCCTGGGGCAACCACTCCGGTGGTCCCGCCCACGCTATGCCACTGCATCGATTGCAGCCTTGTATTTGTAATTTATTGAGCATAATTTATTTGTTAAAAACTATTAATAAAGCATAAAAAATTAATATATTCATGTATGCTTAGAGGGCATCGTACCATCACGACTATGGCGTAGCTAGGTCTAATGAAATCTAACTTGTCACGATTATGACGTAGAGCTAATGCAATCTAATTTCACCTTACCCGTTCCTTTTACATGAACGTAGATTTACATTGCAAAGTACTGAAAAACATTAAATATGTTCTGCTACAAGGTTTATTATATATAAACTAAAATATCTTGCAAATTTTATAAGAATACAGTTCATAATATGTGTGCTTTGTTAAAGTGAACTCTGAAATTATGAGCTTGCTTTAAAAAAGCCCCGTTCCTTTTCAAAGAGCAGATTCCAGACCAACGTTAACGTCTAATTTAATTTGAATATTACAATTTTGAACTGCATCCCACCTCATATACCATGTTTGCAAAGATGAAACATTTTGATTGCACACACAAGGCATGTATACTTTATTTGTATATGAGCTGTAAAGCGTATTGGATGCTATTTCCAAGTTTGAAGATCATCAAACAGATTATTTGTACGAATTCAGTCGAACGTTCAGTGGCGTAAAATACCGATCTTAGTCGATAATAAAGTGGAATAACTTTAAGTTATCGAACCTTTTCAACACATTGTTTTCCGTTTCGGTGTGTTAACGCATTGGCAAGAGTTCCGAGAGCTATGTAAATGCTCGGACGATCAGAACTTTCCAAAGGTCTTACCGAGATTTGTAACAAAACTTTAAAAAGTTTTAGGTGTTACATTAGTCACTTGTCATCGGGCATATGCAGTTAACATAATTACTTGCCTGGCATGAAAATTCCACTTTGCATGGGCGTCGGGCGATGGGATTTTTGATCCCCTGAATTTACAATATTAAACTAGTGTAGATATTAAAACGAATTGTTTGCTAAGATGACACAAACAAAAATATTACTTGAACACTTTTCTTGTACCGAGTTATTCAATACTAAAGTTAAAGGACGCAAATTTGTCCTGTTACTGCAGAATGACTCGTAGACTGCCACATTCATATCTCAAAATCTGTGACGAATTCTTTTCGGCAGGCTAACATTACAAGAAAGGAAATGTTTTATTTAACGACGCACTCAACACATTTTATTTACGGTTATATGACGTCGGACATATGGTAAAGGACCACAGATATATTGAGGGAGGAAACCCGCTGTCGTCACTTCATGGGCTCTCTTTTCGATTAGCAGCAAGATATCTTTTATATGCTCCGCCCACAGACAGGATAGCACATACCACGGCTAACATGGCAAGAGACGAATGACCTTTTTAAGAACCTGACAGTAATACAAATACATTAAAAACTAGAAGACATTTGGGATTTTTAGGCTCTAGGTTTTATGATAATATGATGGATGTTTGCAACGAGATGGCTGCCTTCAAACAATAACAATTGAACACACGAGTATTGAAAATTGAGTTGATATTGTAGCTTTAAATTACAAGACATATTTAACCGATACTTTTTTTCATAAAAAATAATTACCTTTTTGTAGTCTTATTTTCTTCCTGAAAAACATCAGGCTAACGAGGAGTGGAACTTGTTTGTTATGTTCCCCTGATCGTAGAAAAGCATGGATAGAGAACATCTGAGCGATTCTGAAGGTGCCATCTAAATACCACATCCGCGAAAGGACATTCAGTTGCTGATCGGTGGCACATCTTATATGTCGACTAACATCAACTGTAATATCCTTGAGTACAAGGTTCTCAGGTAAATAGTCGTAGTTGATCTAAAATAATAATATAAAACATTCAACAGCAAAAAGGGCATCGGTTTTTAATCATCGGCTATTGGATGCAAACATTTGGTAATTTTCACATATAGTCTTAGACAGGAAACCTGCTACATTTTTCATTAGTAACAAGGGATATTTTATATGCACCATCCCACAGGCAGGATAGCACACACCATGGTCTTTGATATACCAGTAGTGGTGCACTGACTGGTACGAGAAATAGCCCAATGGGCACACCGACGGGGTTCGATCCCAAGCCGACCGGCATGGATGTAGATATTATTTATGTCAATAATGCATTATCGTAATAGCCCGGTCTCACCGGGCTTAAGTCGTGTTCACGATGGGTTTCCGTTAAAAATACACTGCGTTCAAGTTGAGATTTCGACAAAACCTTACCCTATCGCAGACTATTCTGCGTTAGGAAGCAATCACTCTGCGAACAGTCTGCAACAGATCGGGGGGGGGGGGGGGGGGGGATATAAAAATTGGGGGAAAATGTATTTTCTAGTCTGCGTCATGTCGCCGAACACTCAGCGAACACCTGGAAGAACCTGGAAAAAATTCAAATTATTTTATTTATTCGCCGATCAAACGCAGACTGTTCTGAGACTTTCCGCAGACTAGTCTGCGAATGGCAATTTAACGCAGACTATTCTGCGAGTGGTAGGGGGTCGGTAGGCGGTGTATCTCAGATTAATCTGCGTCCTATCTACGTGGTCGATCCGATGTTTTTGTAGCAAGGAGGAAATGCTGCATGCAGCAAATCCTGCTTGCGTTAAAAAATCGTAGAATGGATTGTACACCGATCTATTCCTACTTAATCCTCGTTGCGTCCAAGTTGCGAACAGCCAAAAAAGACATCGGAAACCCATCGTGAACACGACTTAAGCCCGGTGAGACCGGGCTATTAGATAGTTGCAATTATGACGCAGCATGTTTCAATCATATTTGTTTGGAAAGTCGAATTAACGTCTTTACCTCGAAATCTAAATTAACCGGTTCCTTTACCATCGTTTTCTCTCTATGACGGTTGGTGATTCGTTGAAGGAGGGAATCTTATTGACTATTACCGGATGGTGCTGTGCTGTCTGCATGTCCCACAGGTGATCTCTGCACAATGTCAAAGGAAGGCACGAACAGTTCCTTTGATGCTATGTCTTTCACCTGAATAAAACAAATGAAATAATCGTAAATCAAAGCACGTTTTGTTCACTAGAAAACACAACAAAACACAATTCAAACTCTTTGGAATCTGTATTAACACTACGCTGACAAATTACTTGCTGCATAAATTACAATTGAACTAATCAAATTCACTGTGTGTCTATGATAGAATTTACTGTATCAACTTCAGAATTAATACTGGTACATATCACCATAAAGACAATAACCTACAGTTTACCTAGGTCCTCTAGGATGAAAGCTTTAATATTTAGAACAGCGAAGCCTACAATTTACTTCGTCAGATTACCGGAAACAGTGTCATTGGTATAATACAGTATTAAAATATTTAAAGTCACATGTATATATCCAGACGGACAAACGTTCCCCGGGAGCCTTCCAATGTTTCTCCCCGAATATCTAAAATCCTATCTATTTATTCAAAAATCTCAGAGACAGCGAATATCGCCTGGGGGCACAACGCGGTACCTCACCTATCATGTAATATTCCACAACTCCCAGAGTCGGTATTTTCTCTTAGATGGCCAGACTTACTGTCGCCTAGTTCGCCAGAAACCACGGTCGTAAAACCGCACTACCGGAGGTATTACGTAACTACTGGCCACATGGCCTCCACACCTGGTCTGGGTGTGTATTAGGGGGTACGGTCGCGCGGAGGTATTACGTAACCAAGCTGCACACAGCCCTCTAAAACAATTAACATCGCCACAGGCGAAAAGATAAGAGCATGTTCCGTCACAATATCAATTCATGTGTGTCATGTAGCTTTACTGTATCAACTTCTCCAATTTGAAAAAATTGTAAATCAAAGCAAAAATTGTATAATAAGATGGTTTTATTTCAATAAAATTATGTGCATCATTTATTTATACTGTATTATTTATATATATGTGCAATATTGAGTTTGAATGATAAAAAGAAAAGAAAAAAAAAAACGGTTCTCGTCCGATCATCAAAAACATAAAACAAAAACGAATGCTGCATGTTGACTTCCGGAAAATTACATAGGTATACTTTATTTTACATCAGTTGTTGTCTAAGGCCATACCACGTTGAAAGCACCGGTTCTCGTCTGGGACTTCCGATTTTGGTTTTTGTCACTATCGGACGTGTTTACTTCGGCTCCGCAGATAGTGTTTTGTTTGTGTTTTTTGCATCTGCCCGTGGGCACCTTTGTGCATTAACCTGCCTTGCATGGAAGAGAGGAAAAAAATGGAAGAAAAGAAGGTAATTACTGGAAAATCTTTCAAGAAAGAGTGTACCGTGGAGGTTACGTTGGAAAAAGAAATGAAAGCAGGTGAATTGATTGATTATATTAATGGAGTTCACAGTGAAGGAGACATTTTAGCGTGTGTCCCAAGGGGAAGAGAGATGTACGAGATTACTTTTTCTGACGAGACAGGCAAGAGTGTTTGCTGAAGACGGAGAGATGGTATGTAATGGTTTTAATATGAAACTTAACCTGGTGTATTCAGATAGCGTTGTTGTATCATTTATGCATTTGCCTGCTTATGTCAGTGATGATGAAATCATTTCCAAACTGGAGAAAGTGAACATTGAAATTCTTTCACCTGTGAAAAGACGGATGCATGAAAAAACTAACATTGCTGATGGGACCAGGTATGTGAGGGTTAGATTTCCACATAATGTGAAAAGCTTACCATACTCTATGAAATTTCAAACCGTTGAAGGAATGCAGTTTTTTAGAGTTCTACATAACAATCAATTAAAAGTTTGTTATCAGTGTTTGGAAGACAATCATGTCATTAAAAAATGTCCCTATACCAAGTGTTACAAATGCAACAAATTTGGACACATTGCTCGTGCGTGTACAATTGTCATTGTTGTGTGAGAAATGTGGTGGTTCGGGCGTGGATTGTTCATATGATGGTAACGATGATTCGGACAGTGAACGTGAGAGTTACAGAGAATGTGAAATGGATGAAACTGTCAATGGTCGTGGTAGGCCATCGGTCTACAGGCTGGTAGGTACTGGGTTCGGATCCCAGTTGAGGCATGGGATTTTTAATCCAAATACCGACTCCAAACCCTGAATGAGTGCTCTGCAAGGCTCAATGGGTAGGTGTAAACCACTTGCACCGACCAGTGATCCATAACTGGTTCAACAAAGGCCATGGTTTGTGCTATCCTGCCTGTGGGAAGTGCAAATAAAATATCCCTTGCTGCTAATCGGAAGAGTAGCCCATATAGTGGCGACAGCGGGTTTCCTCTCAAAATCTGTGTGGTCCTTAACCATATGTCTGACGCCATATAACCGTAAATAAAATGTGTTGAGTGCGTCGTTAAATAAAACATTTCTTCCTTTCTGTCAAGAGGGAAATCGAACAACCCAAGCCAAGCACTGACAACTGTGATCAGCCGTCCGTGACGAAGGGCAAGACATCGGCACGCGTTGGCGATCAAGGCAAGCTCGTGTCTACCCAAAAGAGCCAAGCTGAAATTGATGACGAGGTTTTATATACAGATGAGGATGATTCGAAAGTGACTGACTGTAAAGACGGTGAAAATGAACTGAGTGAAACAAAGAGTGACGCGAAGATCAAGACTTGTGAAAAGACCAGCTGATGAGACGGTGTGGAGCATTGTTGAGGGAAGAAAGGAAAAGCGAGAGAGGAGAGTGTCGGATGAAAGAAAGATGGATGGGTGTACTGTGAATGAAAGAAGAGTGAATGATGGAAAGAAGAATGAGGTTAAAAGTAAAAATAAAAAATAAAGATGGATATGTACTTTAAAATAACTTTTATCTTAATGCTGCTATTAGTATCTTTAAATGTGAATGGACTGAGGGATATTGACAAAAAGAATGCAGGTTTTGCAGCTATCGAAAGACTGTGATAGAATAGTTGGAGTGGAAATTGTGCTCGGTGACTCCTCAAATATCTATATATTTTGTGTATATTTGCCTGCGTCTAACTTGTCTGATGATTTATTTAACGAATATTTAAACATTGTAGAGGAACTGTATATTGCCTATAGCGCAAAAGGTATTGTTTATATAATAGGTGACTTAAATGCTAAAATAGCTGGGCCGAGATATAACTTTATAACAAACAAAAGAAGTGATCTATGTCACGCATTTCTTCTTAGAAATAGTCTTGTATCGGTCCACGTTCAGGAATTTTGTAAAGGTCCTCCCTACACTTTCGAAGCTTACGCAGGTGGCCCGATGTCTGCAATCGATCATATTATAGTACCCGAAGAGTTAATTCCTTATATAAGTAATGCTCTAGTTTAAAGATGATCATGTGCTTTCATTATCAGACCATAAACCCATAATATGTACAGTAAAGATAAACAATATAACTAATAAAGTAGGCACAGTGCTCGAAAAACCATCATGGGAAAAGGCTAGGCGATCACATACATTGTCGGACTATACGTTTGCGGTGTCCCACATGCTATGGCCAATACACATACCCAATAACGATGTAAATAAAGAAGAAATTGAGCGCTTCCACTTAGATATAGTCCATACATTAAATCAGGCAGCCAAAGAAACAATTCCTTAATCAAGGTTTAACAAGCATGTAAAACCATACTGTCTAAAACAGTTAAGGAATGCCACAAAGATATGTCACATTTTAGGCGATTGTGGATAGTAGCCGGTAGGCCCCGCGGTTTTCAATATAATGTGTACAGATTTTATAAAAGGGCAAAAGATTTATTCCGCACGAAATTAAACGAAGCTTATTTAAACTATGAACGCGACTTCTATAGCTCCTTGGATAAAGATTGTGAAACAGATTACAAAATGTTATGGACCAAACTTAGAAATAAGAAAAAAAGTAGCTATATTATGTCTTTAAAGGTCAACAATAAAACTATAACTCAACCACAAGAAATTTGTAGTTCTATGGCAGAACATTTTAGTCGAGTATTTAGCGACACAGAAGATGAACATTTTGATGCCAATTTTAAATCAACTATTGAAAAGAAAGTTTCAGAATTTAAGCTAACTGCCGCTACAAGTAAAGATAGTGTTGATATTTCCCCCATTCTTGTTAGCAAAATCTGCTCTAAGCTACCGAATAACAAGTCTTGTGGGCCAGACAAAATATTCTATGAACACTTAAAATATGAAGGTTCTTATCTTTATTTTTGCCTTTCTGGGTTATTTTCCTTGGTAATAAACAGTGGGCACATTCCAGAAGGTTGTAATTCAGGGGTTTTAGTCTGTTTATTTAAAGGTCAAAGTAAGTCGAAATCCAACAAAGACTCTTATAGAGGTATCGCACTTCTATCTGTAATCTTTAAAGTTTTTGAAAGAGTGCTGGAAACGTTAATGCCAGAACTGAACTTTTCAGAAAGTTTTCCTAATATTCACCAATGTGGTTTTCAGAAAGGCCTTTCTAGCATTAACACTTCGTTCATTCTACAAGAAACTATCAATCACTATAGAGAAAGAGGTGATGGAGTAATTGTTACATTTCTAGATAGTGCTAAAGCCTTTGATACTGTCTGGCTCTCTGGTCTCTTGTGGAAACTTTCTGAAACTGGTATATCCCCCAAAGTCTGGCTTAGTTTAGAAGCAATCTATTCAAACTGTAAACTACAGGTCTTAGTAAACAATAGTTTCTCTTCACACTTTCCTTTGAAAAGAGGATTGTGTCAAGGAAGCATACTATCCCCCAAATTGTATGTATTGTTTATTAATGAACTGCTGAATAATTTAACCCAATCCAACAAAGGTGCAATGATCCTGGATACTAGAGTTTCTTACCCAACTGAAACAGATGACATCTCTATTATTTCTCCTACTCCAAGTGACATGCAAAATATGATTTCAATATGTGAGCAATATAGCGCTAAATGGCGTTTTACATTCTCTGCTTCTAAAACACAAGTTGTTGACTTCTGTAAAGATCCGGATACAAAACTTATTTTGTATGGAAAGGAACTGCCATGTTCAACAACCATAAAACATGTTGGCATTAAATTACCAAGATCTTTAAATAATTGGGACAGAACACTCGAGACTTGCAAAACTATAAAATCCACCGCCATGTCTCTAGTTCAGGCTGGTTGTCACTGCCGTGGAATTAATCCTGTAACTAGCGTCAAACTAGTTCATTCGCTGTGCCTATCAAAAGCCTTGTACGGTAGTGAATTATGGAATAATTTAAATACAAATGAACTATTGGCGTTAGAAAGAGCATATAGATTTGTAATAAAGATTATCCAGGGTCTTCCTAAAAGAACACGAACCGATTTTTGTCTTGGACTTCTTGGCAGTATATTCCTTGAAGGACATATAGATAGAAACAAATTATACTATTTAGGACATCTTTTGCGATGCCCCGTGTGGACTCTGGCTTACAAAATAGCAATCACTCGACTACTAAGTTTTAAAAATCAGTGTGTTCGTTCAAATATTGGCTTTGCAGCGGATATATACACAATTCTTCGTAAATATAATCTACTGCATCACCTCAACGATTTTTTTCTAACATCAGTATTCCCTAGTAAGCATATTTGGAATATAATTGTAAGAAAACATGTTTTAGAATTTGAGGAAACTAACCGGCAGTTACGAATTTCTTTAAACCCCGATACAACACATTTTCTAAAAATTCATGCCAATCTCGAAGTGCATAGAGCTTGGTCAGTTGCACGGTCAAATCCATCACTAAAGGAGCAAGCAAACCAGTTGATAAATATATGTGCTACATGGAGGCCAAACTCAGTACACGGTATTTGTACGTTATGTACTAGCAATTATTCTGATCTTTTTACACACGTCATGACTAGTTGTTCATACTTAACAACAACCAAAGATACATTCTGGACAAGGCTTCTTGATATCTGTCCCATTGACCTCAGTGTAGAATTACATAACTGCCCCGATGATATTTTTATTACAAAACTCCTGTCCTGTAAACCTCCAATAAATATTGATGATGAATCATCTATGATATATAGTGAAACTGTCATACACTTCATTTATAAAATAACGCAAATATATTACGTTAACAATATGAAGACCAATATATTGTAGACAGTCATGACTGTCTGTTCTTGTGCAAATGTGCAGATCTTTATAGCGGTGTGTGTGTGTGTGTGTGTGAGAGAGAGAGAGAGAGAGAGTGGCAGGGTGGCGAGTGAATTTATATGAGCGTGATTCTGATCAACCAATAACCTTTTTCATGTAATTTTCTCACCATGCGTTTATTCCCATGCCACTGTATATATTACCTATTATGTATTTTGTATCAAGTTCTATGTATTATCCATTAATCATTGTGCATTGCCTTTTATTTATTATGTATGTATGATAATCTGTACTGTTCGAACTCTCTACATGAGGAATAAAGAATATATATATATATATATATATATATATATATATATATATATATATATATATATATATATATATGACGAGGTTTTATATACAGATGAGGAGGATTCGAAAGTGACTGACTGTAAAGACGGTGAAAATGAACTGAGTGAAACAAAGAGAGTGACGCGAAGATCAAGACTTGTGAAAAGACCAGCTGATGAGACGGTGTGGAGCATTGTTGAGGGAAGAAAGGAAAAGCGAGAGAGGAGAGTGTCGGATGAAAGAAAGATGGATGGGTGTACTGTGAATGAAAGAAGAGTGAATGATGGAAAGAAGAATGAGGTTAAAAGTAAAAATAAAAAATAAAGATGGATATGTACTTAATGCTGCTATTAGTATCTTTAAATGTGAATGGACTGAGGGATAT
This sequence comes from Gigantopelta aegis, assembly GCF_016097555.1. Taxonomy (NCBI): domain Eukaryota; kingdom Metazoa; phylum Mollusca; class Gastropoda; order Neomphalida; family Peltospiridae; genus Gigantopelta; species Gigantopelta aegis. The sequence continues at coordinate 35,140,227 of NC_054704.1, read as the reverse complement.
TGACAAAAAGAATGCAGTTTTTGCAGCTATCGAAAGTAAGCATAGTTATATTACTTTTTTTTACAGGAAACGTTTTGGGATGATAATTTTATTGAGTTTTATAAACATTTATGGGATGGTAAAATATTTTATAATAATTGTCCTAATAATAATAGAAAGGGTGTGGCAATATTAATATCAAAAGATTGTCCATATACATTTACTTTTGATAGCTCTGATAATAAAGGTAGGGTTTTAAATATTAATGCTAATATTGAAGATGTTGATTACAATTTTATTAATGTGTTTGCACCAAATAAAACGGATGAAAGAATTGTTTTCTTTGAACAATTGGCTAGTTTTATAAAGGGTAAAAATAATATTCTTGCGGGTGACTTTAATGAAATTTTGGATCCTTCTTTAGATACTATGGGTGTACATAATAAACAATTTTGTTTGAAATCTAGCAATGCTTTACATTCTGTTATTAACAATTATGATATTGCAACCATAACCAATGATACAGCAACCAATAATAATTGATGCGCTGGTTGCAGGGTGCACAAATCGGTTGTCCGCGCGCTTGGGACAACCAAAATATGTTGCGGGCAACCATTCTTAAGAAAATCATAAAACAAGTAAAATGAAAAATAAAACTTCCCGACACTCGGACAGTCACGGGCAACTGAAAAGTATCGAAACTGATAACTTGACTGACAATATAAATATCCACCCTAACGCTGCCATCCACTCAGCGTCCACCGTGCATGATTTTGACGAGTTCAATGCAGACAGATACGTTTCAGAATGGTGGCTATTAGCAAAGGGCACAAGACATGTGAAAGGCCACAAATTACACCAACAAGCATCCAGTTCTGAGCAAAAAAAATTGGCTAAGCCATTTTCTATCTTCCGATGTGAACAATAGGTTACATAATCTATCCGACACATAACATATAATAATAATACCAAATATTAACAGGGATCTCGCGACTGGTAACGATAAGCGGTGTCATCAAAAATTCAGCATAACGATGTTTGCTTATTTTAATAATCAGTTATTAATTTTAACGGCAACATGTATGCAACAAAAGTCTGAAAAATCTGTAGCGTGTTATTTTAACTCTGTAAAGTCTTTGAGCCAAAGTTCAGGTAGACCGAGCAAAAAACCACGTCGGAAACCAATCGCATAGTTCGCGAACGTTTGGAAAACGTTCGTTGGCTGTTCTCAGTGTGCATATATAGGTCACGCTTGACAGTCAGCCGAGACTTGCACGTGTCAAAAGACATTACGATTAAACGCAAGTAAATCTTGATGTAAATTTGTGAGAAAAAAACCCCACCACCAAATAGTTGTTCGCATTAATGAATACTTAATAGCTGTTTCGTTTGTTTATTTCCGTTGTCTTTGTTAATTTCGCACTCAATGCATTTCGCGATCGCGGGAAAGGAACATGCAGTATTTATACAAATTGCGGTTAAACGTACACTGAATACAATTAGTTTACAATAATCATGATATTTGTTAGATAAAATATTATATAAATTTGTTGACTGTGAGGTGACATCTCAAAAGTTAGCTAGATTTTAAAAAGACCGTAAAATTTGAATTCATTATCTTTTTAATCAAAAACCTTTTGACGTAAATGGATAGTTGTCATAACGTGAAGTCAGCATTCTTAGGTTACGTATTTTACAAGCTGAAATCAATAACAAGCATTTAACACGACGCGGAAATAAACAAAATAGCGCAAATTACGAAATTGTTGGGGTGTGGAATAGATGGGTTATTTCAAAATACAATTAAAAGCAGTTCAAACCAAAATAAAGATTGCTATTTCAGAAATAATGAGCACTGTTTAAAAAGAAAAAGAAGAGTACTGGCTCTCAGATTTTTATGAATGCCTTAGAATTTTGAGTGTTTGCAGAGGGCATTGGCTTCCAACTGCATATCTCCCCTCACCCACTGAAAAATCAAAGTAATATATTAACTGCCCCTACCCCCATTGCTGTCTTTGATTTTGATCGGGGATAATTTTGTTATTGAGATGTATTCCAGTTTGTACATAATTAGCTGAAAAAGATACAAGTTTCATATTCATATATAAATACTCTATACAGTACTACACAATTTTTTTTTGGCTAAAACAATTTCATTATGGCAAATAAAAATCCCATTTGGCAATTTTTTTGGCAACAGGTATTTTTAATCTTGGAATGAGCCCTGAGTTCATCGAGTATTATGACTGACAGCCCAAGCGATATCGAACCACCTCTGTGGATCCATTCAGCTGATTGGGTTGTTTCTCGTTCCAACCAGTGCACAACAGCCTGACAAAGGTTGTGGTATGTGCCTCCCTGTCTGTGGGAAAGTGCATATAAAAGATCCCTTGCTGCGTTAGGAAAAATGTAGCGGGTTTCCTCTGATGACTACGTGTCAGAATTACTAAATGTTTGACATCCAATAGCCGATGATTAATTAATCAGTGTGCTCCAGTGGTGTCGTTAAACAAAACAAACTTTTTTTCAGCCTAAGCGAAGATGATCTGTAGATAAATAATGTTAAAAAATAAATAAATAAAACTAAACTGATAAGTAATGATAATAAAAACATTTTAAATTTCAGTTTCATTTTAAAGACCGTTCAAAATTATATTCATAAAACGTTTTATGAAATGTGGGCAACCAAGAGATGATGTTGGGCAACCAAACTTCAGCTACTGGTTGCCCACCGGGCAACTATCACCATTTCACTATGTGCACGGTGGATACTCTTTAACTGGAATAACAACCCAGAACTGATCACTTAATTAGTTAATCTCTAGGTGTCTAGTTTACACGACATGCTAATCACTTCACCGTGACACAACACCCACACGTGTGATAATTGAGAAACGCTTCCAGGAGAACTTAATTAATAAAGGAATTACAACTCTATTCCTAACTGGTTAATTTTTAATTAACCCTTTACTACTCATTCAATAACGTGTGATAATTGAGAAACGCTGCCAGGGGAACTTAATAAATAAAGGAATTACAAATCTATTCCTAACTGGTTAATTTTTAATTAACCCTTAACTACTCATTCAGTAACCTTGTAACACATAATTAATACTGGTACCTATCACAATAAAGACAATAACCTACAGTTTACCTAGGTCCTCTAGGATGACTGGCTAAGCTTTAATAATTATTTAGGCAGTGAGCCTACAGATTACTGCGTCAGATGACCGGCAGCACCGTCTAAATAATATTGGTATATTACAGTATTAAAATATTTAAAGTCACATCAATCACATCAAGGTTATACACAGAGCAGAAAAATATATTTACCACGCCCGGACTGACCTTATATATTTCGTTCAGTGGACGACGTCCGTTTCCCCTGCAGCCTTCCTATGTTTCTCCCCGATATCTCTAAAACCCTAGCTATTTATCAAAAACCCGAATATCGCCTGGGGGCACATCGCGGTTCTACCCCCTATCAAGAGATATTTCCACAGCGACCACGCCGGCATATTTTTCTTAGCTGGTCAGACTTACTGTCGCCAGTTCGCTAGAGATTCCATGGTCGCGCGGAGGTATTATGTAACTACTGGCCACATGGCCTCCGCACCTGGGCTGGGTGTGTATTAGAAAGTACAGCTCGACGACCGTCGCGCAGAGGTATCACGTAACAAAGTGCCCATCTGGGCTTAATTGCATATTGGAACTGCACACGGCCCTCTAAAACAATTAATATCGCCACAGGCGAAAACAAAATTAAGATCATGTACCGTCACAAATGCAATTAAAGAAATTAAAACAGACAATGGGTTATCTAGAAAAACAGAAGATATATTAAACTTTGGGCAACATTTGAAGTATGAAAAAGGGAGTAATTAGTCTTTTTTTATAAGAAAAAAGGAGGTAAAACAGATTTTAAACTTTTTAGACCAATAAGTCTTTTGAATGTTGATTATAAAATTATTTCAAGAGTTTTTGCTAATCAGTTAAAACAAGTTATGTCATCGATTATTTCCCCTGAACAAACTTGTGTTCCAGGAAGAGATATTGCAGATAATATTATGTCGGTGCGAGATGTTATAGATTTAGTTGAGTTAAATAAGGATGAAGGTTTTATTGTTAAAATTGACCAAGAAAAAGATTTTGATAGAGTTTCACACAGCTTTATAGTAAAAGTTTTAAATAAATTTAATTTTGGAAATAAATTTATATCATGGATTAAAGTACTTTATAATGATATAAAAAGTTGTGTAAAGTTTAATGGACATTTAACATCTTTCTTTTCTATAACTAGAGGCGTTAGGCAAGAGTGTCCAATTTCTATGATGCTTTATGTTATTATAGCAGAACCTTTAAATAGTTTAATTAAGAATAGACATAGTAATGATGGAATTAGAATAGCAAATGAATTTAATTCTTTATTATTTCAGCATGCTGACGATACTACTATTACAGTTAGAGATACTCAGTCTGTTGAGGCCATTTTTAACACTGTGAATATTTTTTGTCTTGCTACTGATGCAAAGGTCAATATTGATAAATCAAAAGTTGTATGTATTGGCAAGGCTACGTCTAAGGATTTATCTTTTAATATTCCTGTGTCTATTAATAAAGATTGTGTTAAAATTCTTCGTATATATTTAGGCCCAAATAAGAAATTATGTGAAAGATTGAATTGGAAAAATAAAATAGATAAATTAAATGCTTTAGTTAGTCTTTGGGGTAAAAGAAAGCTTACTTTAAATAGAAAAGCTACCCTGTGGAATATTATTTTATCGTCTAGATTGTGGTATATGATATGTATTATCCATGTTCCTAAATGGGTAGAAAAAGAAATTCAGAATTTTGGGTGGACTAAATATACGACTGAATTTCTTGCAAAATATACGAATATGAATTTATCTTATAACATTTTCAATATAATTTTTGATGAATATTCTCTAGTAGCTATTAATAATTTTTATGCACTGGCCTCGGTGGCGTCGTGGCAGGCCATCGGTCTACAGGCTGGTAGGTACTGGTTTCGGATCCCAGTCGAGGCATGGAATTTTTAATCCAGATACCGACTCCAAACCCTGAGTGAGTGCTCCGCAAGGCTCAATGGGTAGGTTTAAACCACTTGCACCGACCAGTGATCCATACCTGGTTCAACAAAGGCCATGGTTTGTGCTATCCTGCCTGTGGGAAGCGCAAATAAAAGATCCCTTGCTGCCAATCGGAAGAGTAGCCCATGTAGTGGCGACAGCTGGTTTCCTCTCAAAATCTGTGTGGTCCTGAACCATATGTCTGGCGCCATATAACCGTACATAAAATGTGTTGAGTGCGTCGTTAAATAAAACACTTTTTTCCCCCTTTTTATGCTGAGGTGTTGTCAGCATGAGACTCGGTCACTAAAGGTGAACGTCATTTTCCTACGGATTTAGGTGAAATATTATCTCAGCAACGTTTTGATAATCCTTATATTAAGTATAAAGATAAATTGTTATTATTTAGTTCTTTTATTGAAAGTGGTATAGTCACTGTGGCTGATATTGTTTATGAAGTTATACCAGGTTTTTTCCTGTTTCTGCTGTTGTAGAAATTATTCAGGAAAAATGTCCTGATGTAACTAAAGCACATATTTCTTCTGCTTATAATGTTATTTTAAACTCACTTCCAGGTGAATGGAAAACAGTTATTAATGGAGAGAATAAAAATGTTTCTTTAGTAAAAGATTTATTTTTGATTTACAATAATTAAATAATAAATTCAAGTAAGTTCACTGTTAAATTAATATATTCTTTTTTAATTGCTAAAAATTTCAAATTACCTACATATTTAATAAAATGGAAGGATTTAAGTTTTAATGTATCATGGAAGCCAATTTGGAAACCCATTCATTATTGTGATAAATCTCCTCAATTCATTGATTTGGATTTTAAAATAACGCATATTATTTTTACATATTGTAAATTGTATAAATATGGTAAAGTTTTGTCCAGTCAATGTCCAGTTTGTATGAAAGATGATGAAGATTTGTGTCATTTGTTTTTATATTGTGATGAATTGTATGACTTATTATCAATCTTTCATGAAATGTGTATTGTAATATTTCAGAAAACAGGTTTTTCTTTACAACAGCTAAAAATAGTATTACTATTTGGTTGTTATGTTCGAATATAAAATTGTCCATATGATTTCTTAAACATTATATTGTTAATTTATAGAATATCAGTTTTTAAAAGACGTGTAATAGCTGAATCAAGAGGGTCAATTTGTTTGAGAAATAAAAAGATAAAAAAAAAAAACCGGTTCTCGTCCGATCACCGAAGTTAAGCAACGTCGGGCCCGGTTAGTACTTGGATGGGTGACCGCTTGGGAACACCGGGTGCTGTAGACATTTTTTTTTTTTCTATTAAGAATATTTTTTTTTTTAATTTACTTTTGAATATCGATTTTATTTTTTTTATATTTTTAGGCTAGTCATAATTACAATCACCTTTTAACGAGACCTGTGGAACCAGTGCACAGCGATTCTTAAATAAGTGTTTAAGCTGCGGAGACAAAACTTCGTTTCGAAGCGTCAAACAATTGCCTGACGTCATTTGTCATTGTAAGATAATGGCAATATCGAACCTTAGTGCAGACTAAGACCCCGCCCCAACACACCCCACCCCCGCGCTAAAATTCACGAACGTGTGTCTGGCCCCACCGAACGCCATTTTACCTGTCCGTCTCACTACACAGAAAACAAAAACGAATGCTGCATGTTGACTTCCTGAAAATTACATACGTATACCTCTATTTTACATCAGTTGTTGTCTACGGCCATACCACGTTGAAAGCACCGGTTCTCGTCCGATCACCGAAGTTAAGCAACGTCGGGCCCGGTTAGTACTTGGATGGGTCTCCCTTGTTTCGATAAGGAGAAGACGTGTTTTGAAGCTCTCGTCGGTTTTGGTGATTTTTGTGGTGTGTGTATTTGTGTTGACGGATATTTTCCACGTAAAGTTGTAACTTATTGTCTGGTTGTGTTATACCAGTTATTCTGTGTGTTGGAATTGTTTTTGTGACTTAGAGGCAGACGCCTCAAAGTCACATACTGACAATAATGGCGGAGAAGGACGCCATTACTGAGGATCACGATACTGGACTTTGGACTCAGGTGAATAAAGGTGAGAAAAAAACGAAAAAACGATATGATGAGAATTTGCTAAGGCATTTGAGGAAATACACAAAAGAAGCTACTATTACAATTAGTGGTAAAGACAATGTTAAGATTGATGTTGGCAGTATTGTTGATGAAATTGAAAAAGTATGTGGTGAACATAGTTGTTATGCAGTGATTCCAAGGGGAAATAACTCCTATGAAATTACCATGTCGGATGAGGATTGTTTGCAAATTATTGGTGATAAATTTTGTGTGGAAAAACATAGCTATGAGGTGAAGCCTATTGTTAGTGAAACAACAGTGGTGTCGTTGTTACATATGGCATCTTATATTACTGATAAAGAAATTGTGGAGAAGATTGAGAGTTTTGGCTGTGAAATACAGTCTCCAATACACAGGAAATTTTTAAAGGACAAACCTACTGTAACTGATGGAACAAGATATTTTAGAGTCAAGTTCTCAGGTGAAGTTAAATCTCTACCATATTCCCTAAAATTTGAGTCAGCAGTAGGTTCTTCATATGTGAGAGTAATCCATGATGGCCAGGTCAAGCTGTGTAATCTGTGTCACAGTCCAGATCACTTGATCAGGGAATGTCCTGATGTTGTCTGTAAGAGATGCAACATGAAGGGTCACATGAGGTTTGACTGTATTGAAGATAGATGTGTGGACTGCAGAAAGTGGATGTTTGCTTGTGTGTGTAGGAGTGAACCAGATCATAATGATGAAGATGTTCCTGATGACATGCAAATGCTTAGTGTGAACATGTGGAATTAGATGGAAGTCATAAAGAAGTAAGAACACAAAGCATTGATAATGATTTGGATGTGAACATTGAGGTTGATAAACAAACTGAAAAAGTTGAGGTTAATATCTGTAGCCATGAAATAACAGAAAAAGATAATATCACAGGCAAAAAACATGTACAGGTTGTTGATACTTGCTTTTCTCAGAGTGAAGAAAATGTAAGTAATATGGAAAAAATAAAAATTGTTGATGATAATGATGATGATCTAGATGATAATGATGATATGGTTGATTCACAAACAAGTGTCAAAAGTGGTACAAAAGTTGGAAGAAGAAGAAATAAAATCAAAGTGAAACCAAATATAGAAAGTGCAAAAAAGAAACATGAAATATTAAAAAGGTTGAGATTAGTGAATAAAGAATCATTTCTTTTTTAAACAGTCGAGTTCACAGACTTCAACCAGAAAAGCTACTCCTCAATAGTTGTTATCATGTCTCTTTTTCTACTATCACTTAATGTCAATGGTTTAAGAGATAAAAACAAGTTACTAAATGTTTTTTCTTATTTGCAGACTTTAAATGTGGGTGTTGTTTGTTTACAAGAAACACACTGGGATGATAATTTTATTGAACACAATAAATATATGTGGGATGGGGATATATATTATAATAATGCAGATGATTGTCATTCTAGGGGAGTAGCTATTTTGGTTTCTAAGTCTTATAAATTGAATGTTACATCATGGGCTGTTTTAAGTGATGAACTGACAGGAAGGTGTATTAAAGTTTGCATGAATTTACATGACAAACAGGTGAATGTGTTTAGTATATATGCACCTAATTGTGTTACAGAAAGAATTAATTTTTTTGATTGCTTTCAACAACACATATGTTCTGAAGATTTTAATATTATTTCAGGAGATTATAATGAAATAATGAATAATAATTTAGATAGGCTTGCAAATATGCATTTTAATAAACACAGTTCACAAAGATTTAGAGAATTTAGTCAAAATTGTAATTTAGTTGACATATGGAGATATAAGCATCCAGATAAAAGATCTTATACCAGAAGTCAAGTTGTTGAAGGCAATTTAAAACAAAGTAGAATAGATTATATCTTATGTAGTAGAATAATGATTCATAATGTTGTTACTTGTTATATTAAACATACTACTTTTAGTGATCATAGTTTTGTATGTATTAGAATTGATATGTCAGAGGTAGAAAGAGGACCTGGGGTATGGATTTTTAATAATACATTACTCAAAGATCTAGACTTGAATAGCAAAATTACAGAGATTTTAGTTCAGGCTAATAGTGATCCTCTTATTAATAATAATATTTTGATATGGTGGGACACTTTAAAATATAAAATTAAAAAATGTGCTAGGGATTTTTCCATCAAGAAACATCAAATGGAAAACAAAATTTATTGGGATTTACATAATAAATTGGAAAAAGAATATAATTTGGCCTCTAAAAATAATTATTATGATTATACTTTAATTTATGAATTAAAAGAAAAAATTAAAATTTATGAAGAAAATAAATGTCATGGTGCTATTCTAAGATCAAAGTCCAGCTGGGCATTAGATTCTGATAAAAATACAAGTTATTTTTTAAATTTGGAAAAACATAAACAAAATAAAAATACTATTAAAGAATTAATTTTAAATGATGGAACCATGGTTAATGGAACTTTACCTATTTTAGAAGAAGAAGTTAGATTTTATTCAAATTTGTATAAGAAAGAAGAAATTGATCAAAATGAGAAAGATAACATATTAGGTTTAATTAATAATAATATTTCAGAAGAAGATAAAAATAATTGTGATGATAATTTAACTCTTAAAGAATTATATAATGCCTTAAAAGGAATGTCTAGAAATAAATCTCCTGGTTTAGATGGATTAACTGTTGAATTTTATCTTAATTTTTGGAAGGACATTGGTCCATTATTTTTTAAAGTTATTAAAAATATTGAAAATAAGGGTGAATTGTCAAGAACCATGAAGCGGGGTGTTATCTCATTATTTTTCAAGAATAAAGGTGATAAAAGACATTTAAAAAACTGGAGACCAATCAGTTTACTTAATGTCGATTACAAGATTATAGCAAGGGTTTTAGCATTAAGAATTAAATTATCTCTTGACAGAATTATCTCCCCTGAACAAACATGTTCTGTACCTGGTAGAGATATATCAGAAAATGTTGCAGCTATTAGAGACATTATATATTACAGTGAACTCGAAAATATACCTTTATATTTATTAAATATTGATTCAGAAAAAGCTTTTGATCGAGTGTCTCATGAATTCTTGTTTAGTACTTTGCAAAAATTTGGTTTTGGCCATAAATTTATTAATTGGATTAAAATATTGTATAATGATATTTCAAGTACTATTAAATGTAATGGACATCTGTCCCCCTTCTTTAAAATAGAACGTTCCGTAAGGCAGGGATGTCCCTTATCTTCGATTTTATATGTCATTGTTAGTGAACCTTTAAATATTTTGTTGAAACATTCTAATATTCAGGGAATTACAATTAAAAATACTGATATTACCTCGTTGATTTATCAACACGCTGATGATGTAAACTTGACGTTGCAGAATCAGCAGTCGGTTATAAATACTTTCAAATCAATTTCCCGATACTGTGCATGCTCTGGAGCAAAGGTTAACATTGAAAAGTCAGAGCTATTGTTAGTGAATGTAGGTCAACCTGATCTGGAGTTTCTTGCCGATATTCCCGTTCAGGTTAAGCATGACGCAGTGCGCGTGCTAGGCGTGTTTCTGGGACCGAACAGAGACATGTGTGATATTTATAACTGGCAAGAGAAATTAGATAAAATACAAAATATATTGAATTTGTGGAAAATGCGTAATTTAACGTTACACGGTAAATCTGTAGTTATTAATACACTTTTAGTTTCAAGAGTATGGTATGTTTTAAATTTACAAGTAATTCCAAATTGGGCGAAAAAAAAGGTTGAACAATTTAATTTTAGATTTTTTATGGGATAAGAAACCATCACAGATAAAATACGCTACTATAATTGGACGAATTAATCAAGGAGGACTTAATTTCCCTTGCATTGATTTAAAATGTCAAGCTTTCAGATTAAAATGGCTTAAAAAGTTTTTAGATCCACAATGTAAGTCTATATGGAAAGATTTTCTTAATTATTTTCTTTTGCAGTATAATAGTATGCAACTGAGACACAGTGTGTTTCTCATAAAACATACCAAACGAGACTTAGATACAATGCCTCCTGTTTATGCTGAATTGTTATTAGCTTTTAATAGCATAAGTGACAATAATAGAATACAACCAACTATCGTAGAACATATACTTATGCAACCATTGTTTAATAATGATTTCATACGTTCCAATGGTAAATTACTCAAAAATGATATATTCATTAAATCCGGCATATGTACAGTTTTTGATATAGTTTATTGTTATTCCACAGGATTTTTACCTTGTAATGCAATTATTGAGATGATTCATGATATTTTACCTGAAATTAGAGAAAATATTATTGTTGATATGTATAATAGTATTTTATTAGCGTTACCGCAAGAATGGAAACATATAATAGATGTTGAGTATTTTGATTTAGCGAATGTATCTTATGAACAATTTTTATCAATTAGTAATGGAAGTAATATAGTTTCACCTATTACGTTTACTTCCAAATTATGTTATACCATGTTAATTGATAAATGTTTTAAGACGCCAGTATCACTAACATATTGGGATAATTTAGGATATAATAGTGAAGAAGACATACTGTGGTCAAATATTAATTCTAATCATAAAATCAATATTAGTATTGATCTTGATTTTCGTTTGGCTCATAATATTTTATGGCCTGCGGATAAATTATTTAAAATAGGAAAAATTGATTCACATTTGTGTTTGATATGTGGCTTTTTAACTGAAAATATTGAGCATTGGTTTTTGGACTGTCCTGGCTTAATTTCGTTCTTACAAAATATAACTAACATAATATCTGGTTTCTTTAAAGACAAAGGTTTCAGTGGTGATAAATTGAGATCTTGGATATTATTTGGTTTTAATGAGAGTGGTTCATACAATAAATTTCTTCATTTATTGTTTTCTGCTGTAAGAATGACAATTTATAAACGCAGAAATATTTATAGCATGAAAGATGTTTTATTAGATTGTACAACTTTATTTGATAGAATATTTCAAAACATGTTAAACACTCTTTATATACATATGTGTTTATCAAATAAACAACATCTATTTATTAAGAAATATATTTCAACAAATAAGTATGTTACAATTTCGAGGACTAATGATATTGTTATTACTTGGTGATATTTATGTTTTTAAAGACCTATTATACAATTGCATTTTATGTGGGTTTTTTTTTTTTTTTTTTTTTTTTTTTTTTTTTTGGGGGGGGGGGGGGGGGGGGGATTCTGTTTGTTGGTGGGGTTTTATGTTTGTAAGATGTTTTCTTTTAATCATGCATATAATATTGATATGTATAAAGGTTGTTTTTATTTATTTGTAAAATGCATTGTTATGTAAATATGTCTATATTGTGAATAAACACTTTCAAGAAAAAAAAAAAACGGTTCTCGTCCGATCACCGAAGTTAAGCAACGTCGGGCCCGGTTAGTACTTGGATGGGTGACCGCTTGGGAACACCGGGTGCTGTAGACATTTTTTTTTTTTCTATTAAGAATATTTTTTTTTTTAAATTTACTTTTGAATATCGATTTTATTGTTTTTATATTTTTAGGCTAGTCATAATTACAATCACCTTTTAACGAGACCTGTGGAACCAGTGCACAGCGATTCTTAAATAAGTGTTTAAGCTGCGGAGACAAAACTTCGTTTCGAAGCGTCAAACAATTGCCTGACGTCATTTGTCATTGTAAGATAATGGCAATATCGAACCTTAGTGCAGACTAAGACCCCGCCCCAACACACCCCACCCCCGCGCTAAAATTAACGAACGTGTGTCTGGCCCCACCGAACGCCATTTTACCTGTCCGTCTCACTACACAGAAAACAAAAACGAATGCTGCATGTTGACTTCCTGAAAATTACATACGTATACCTCTATTTTACATCAGTTGTTGTCTACGGCCATACCACGTTGAAAGCACCGGTTCTCGTCCGATCACCGAAGTTAAGCAACGTCGGGCCCGGTTAGTACTTGGATGGGTGACCGCTTGGGAACACCGGGTGCTGTAGACATTTTTTTTTTTTCTATTAAGAATATTTTTTTTTTTAAATTTACTTTTGAATATCGATTTTATTGTTTTTATATTTTTAGGCTAGTCATAATTACAATCACCTTTTAACGAGACCTGTGGAACCAGTGCACAGCGATTCTTAAATAAGTGTTTAAGCTGCGGAGACAAAACTTCGTTTCGAAGCGTCAAACAATTGCCTGACGTCATTTGTCATTGTAAGATAATGGCAATATCGAACCTTAGTGCAGACTAAGACCCCGCCCCAACACACCCCACCCCCGCGCTAAAATTCACGAACGTGTGTCTGGCCCCACCGAACGCCATTTTACCTGTCCGTCTCACTACACAGAAAACAAAAACGAATGCTGCATGTTGACTTCCTGAAAATTACATACGTATACCTCTATTTTACATCAGTTGTTGTCTACGGCCATACCACGTTGAAAGCACCGGTTCTCGTCCGATCACCGAAGTTAAGCAACGTCGGGCCCGGTTAGTACTTGGATGGGTGACCGCTTGGGAACACCGGGTGCTGTAGACATTTTTTTTTTTTCTATTAAGAATATTTTTTTTTTTAAATTTACTTTTGAATATCGATTTTATTGTTTTTATATTTTTAGGCTAGTCATAATTACAATCACCTTTTAACGAGACCTGTGGAACCAGTGCACAGCGATTCTTAAATAATTGTGTTTAAGCTGCGGAAACAAAACTTCGTTTCGAAGCGTCAAACAATTGCCTGACGTCAATACAGTTTTGTAAGATAATGGCAAATATGCGAACCTTAGTGCAGACTAAGACCCCGCCCCAACACACCCCATGCCCGCGCTAAAAGTCGAACGTTTGTCTGGCCAACCGACGCCATTTTAACTGTCCGTCTCACTGACACAGTGGTGGTGTCTTTTATGCTGCATGTTGACTTCCTGAAAATGACATTGTATACCTCTATTTTACATACAGTTGTTGTCTACGGCCATACCACGTTGAAACACCGGTTCTCGTCCCATCACCGAAGTTAAGCAACGTCGGGCCCGGTTAGAACTTGGATGGAAAACCGCAAATCGACACCGGGTGCTGTAGACATTTTTTTTTTTTCAGAAAGAATATGTTTTTTTTTAAATACACAGTGGAATATCAAAAGTATGCTGGAATGTTTATCTGATAGTCATAATTACAATCAAGTTTTAACGAGACCTGTGGAACCAGTGTACAAACGGCCATATAAAACAGTTTTGTGAAAAGTTAAAGTGTGGTGAGCTGTAACAAGAGACATTCTCAGTGTAGTTGTAAGGACAGATTGTGATTCTGACAAGTAATGGATTTGTTCATTGTGGACGATGAGGTAATTGGTAATTTCGATCCCTAAAGGAGCCCCGTTAAGCATGCAAGCCACTAAGACAATGAGGAGGTTAGAGGAACAAAGACAGAAGAAACACACCCCATCGGCTAAAATACTAACGTGTGAAGGCCCCACCGAACGCCATTTTACCTGTCCGTCTCAACACAGAAAACAAAAATGAATGGGAATGAAACTTCCTGAGACAATACGTATACCTCTTTTTACATCAGTTGCTACGGACATACCACGTCAATTGGAGGTTCTCGTGATCACCGATGAAGCAACGTCGGGCCAGTTAGTACTTGAAGGGTGAGCTTGGGAATGGGTGCTGTAGACCTTTTTTTTTTTTTTATCAGGAGGTTTTTTTTTTTTTATTTACTTTTGAAAATCGAAATATTTTTAGGCTAGTCATAATTACAATCACCTGATCCAAACCTGTGGAAAAATTTAAAACCGATTTAAAACTTTTATTGCTGGTGTTTATAAAACAGACGTTTCGAAGAAACAATTGCCTGACGTCATTTGTCATTGTAAGATAATTTAAATATCGAACCTTAGTGCAGACTAAGACCCCATGATAACACACCCCACCCCCGCGCTAAAATGGATGAACGTGTGTCTGAATGACCGAACGAGATTTCACCTGTAGTTCAGTGAATGGTTCTTGTGAATGCTGCATGTTGACTTCTTGAAAATATATTTATTTATACCTCTATTTTGATCATTTGTAAATCTACGGCCATACCACGTTGAAAGCACCGGTTCTCGTCCGATCACCGAAGTTAAGCAACGTCGGGCCCGGTTAGTACTTGGATGGGTGACCGCTTGGGAACACCGGGTGCTGTAGACATTTTTTTTTTTTTCTATTAAGAATTTTTTTTTTTTTTAATTTACTTTTGAATATCGATTTTATTTTTTTTATTTTTTTAGGCTAGTCATAATTACAATCACCTTTTAACGAGACCTGTGGAACCAGTGCACAGCGATTCTTAAATAAGTGTTTAAGCTGCGGAGACAAAACTTCGTTTCGAAGCGTCAAACAATTGCCTGACGTCATTTGTCATTGTAAGATAATGGCAATATCGAACCTTAGTGCAGACTAAGACCCCGCCCCAACACACCCCACCCCCGCGCTAAAATTCATGAACGTGTGTCTGGCCCCACCGAACGCCATTTTACCTGTCCGTCCAAAACAGAAAACAAAAACGAATGCTGCATGTTGACTTCCTGAAAATTATATACGTATACCTCTATTTTACATCAGTTGTTGTCTACGGCCATACCACGTTGAAAGCACCGGTTCTCGTCCGATCACCGAAGTTAAGCAACGTCGGGCCCGGTTAGTACTTGGATGGGTGACCGCTTGGGAACACCGGGTGCTGTAGACATTTTTTTTTTTTCTATTAAGAATTTTTTTTTTTTTTAATTTACTTTTGAATATCGATTTTTTTTTTTTTTTTTTTTTAGGCTAGTCATAATTACAATCACCTTTTAACGAGACCTGTGGAACCAGTGCACAGCGATTCTTAAATAAGTGTTTAAGCTGCGGAGACAAAACTTCGTTTCGAAGCGTCAAACAATTGCCTGACGTCATTTGTCATTGTAAGATAATGGCAATATCGAACCTTAGTGCAGACTAAGACCCCGCCCCAACACACCCCACCCCCGCGCTAAAATTCATGAACGTGTGTCTGGCCCCACCGAACGCCATTTTACCTGTCCGTCCAAACACAGAAAACAAAAACGAATGCTGCATGTTGACTTCCTGAAAATTATATACGTATACCTCTATTTTACATCAGTTGTTGTCTACGGCCATACCACGTTGAAAGCACCGGTTCTCGTCCGATCACCGAAGTTAAGCAACGTCGGGCCCGGTTAGTACTTGGATGGGTGACCGCTTGGGAACACCGGGTGCTGTAGACATTTTTTTTTTTTCTATTAAGAATTTTTTTTTTTTTTAATTTACTTTTGAATATCGATTTTATTTTTTTTATTTTTTTAGGCTAGTCATAATTACAATCACCTTTTAACGAGACCTGTGGAACCAGTGCACAGCGATTCTTAAATAAGTGTTTAAGCTGCGGAGACAAAACTTCGTTTCGAAGCGTCAAACAATTGCCTGACGTCATTTGTCATTGTAAGATAATGGCAATATCGAACCTTAGTGCAGACTAAGACCCCGCCCCAACACACCCCACCCCCGCGCTAAAATTCATGAACGTGTGTCTGGCCCCACCGAACGCCATTTTACCTGTCCGTCCAAAACAGAAAACAAAAACGAATGCTGCATGTTGACTTCCTGAAAATTATATACGTATACCTCTATTTTACATCAGTTGTTGTCTACGGCCATACCACGTTGAAAGCACCGGTTCTCGTCCGATCACCGAAGTTAAGCAACGTCGGGCCCGGTTAGTACTTGGATGGGTGACCGCTTGGGAACACCGGGTGCTGTAGACATTTTTTTTTTTTCTATTAAGAATTTTTTTTTTTTTTAATTTACTTTTGAATATCGATTTTTTTTTTTTTTTTTTTTAGGCTAGTCATAATTACAATCACCTTTTAACGAGACCTGTGGAACCAGTGCACAGCGATTCTTAAATAAGTGTTTAAGCTGCGGAGACAAAACTTCGTTTCGAAGCGTCAAACAATTGCCTGACGTCATTTGTCATTGTAAGATAATGGCAATATCGAACCTTAGTGCAGACTAAGACCCCGCCCCAACACACCCCACCCCCGCGCTAAAATTCATGAACGTGTGTCTGGCCCCACCGAACGCCATTTTACCTGTCCGTCCAAAACAGAAAACAAAAACGAATGCTGCATGTTGACTTCCTGAAAATTATATACGTATACCTCTATTTTACATCAGTTGTTGTCTACGGCCATACCACGTTGAAAGCACCGGTTCTCGTGGACTTCCGGTTGTGTATTTGTTGTGATAAGACGTGTTTCAGAGTGCTCTTGGTATTTTTCGGTTTTTATTGTTTGGAGATGTGTGTTTTGTTTTTTACTGAAATGCGAGAGACTTGATCTTTTTTTGATAGGAAAGTTGTGTATTGTCAGGGTTTTTTTAGTTTTTAAAAAAATCTGACTTTTGTGATGTCGACTTCGGTCAACGGTGGAGAGAAGAGGCCCATTTTGGGTGCGAGGTACAGGAAGGAATGCACAGTTTCTATTGATGTTTTGGATAATCTAAAACACAAGATTGATGACATTTACAAAGCTTTGGAAGATATTACTGGCGAGAATACAGTTTTGGCGATTGTTCCCAAATATGCTAACATTCTGGATGTGACTTTTGATTGTGAAGAAAATGCGAGGTTGGTAGTCGATGGTTTTTCGTTCAATGGACATGATTTTAACTGTAGCATGTTGTTTTCTGACACAGTGGTGGTGTCTTTTATGCATTTACCATCATATGTAACTGATGATGACATTGTCAAGAAACTAAATGAATACAAGATTGCGGTAATATCTGACATTAAAAGGCGGAAACATGCTGGACTTCCCATTTTTGATGGAACACGTTATGTAAGGGTGAAATTTCCGGAAAACGTCAAATCGATGCCATATTCTGTGAAGTTTGATACTGCAGAAGGACCCATGTTTTTTCGGGTAATACACAGTGGTCAAACAAAAGTATGCTGGAACTGTTTATCTGATTCACATGTCATGAAGTTTTGTCCAGATATTGTGTGCAATTTTTGTAAACAAACTGGCCATATAAAACAGTTTTGTGAAAAGTTAAAGTGTGGTGAGTGTAACAAGAGACATTCTCAGTGTAGTTGTAAGGACGGTAGAAGTAGAGAGGAATGTGATTCTGATGTGGAATATACAAGTAATGGAGAGGAACACAGTTCTGATGAAGAAAATATGGACGATGAGGTAATTGAAAAAGTAATTTCGATCCCTAAGCATGAGCCCCGTCAGTGAAGCATGCCAAGCCAGCTAAAGACAATGAGGAGGTTAGAGGAACAAAGACAGAAGAAGGAAAGAAATCGGACAATACTAGTGTGAAGCGAGTGACTGATTCACCTGTTAAAAACAGAAGCTCAGATGTTGGGAATGAAAGAACCGAGACAATGGGTGACCGCTTACCACGCACGGACATAGATCAATTGGAGAACACTGAACACCATGACTCTCAAAACAGAAAATACAGAAGGAGGAGAATGGTCGATCGACCTAATGAAGCGTTTATCAGGAGGTTAGCCGAGGAAAGAAAAAGAAAAGGAATTGACACTGATCCAAATGGAAAAAATTTAAAACCTGTTTAGAACTTTAATTGCTGGTGTTTATAAAACAGACGTTTGAGAAGTGAATGAAATTACTATTTTTTAATTTATTTTTTTGAATGTTTATAAGAAATCATGATAATATATATATTAATGGATGAAATCAGTATGAATGAGCGCGAGAGGTCAGAGTAGTTCAGTGAATGGTTCTTGTGTGTGCGTGTTTATTGCTTTAATATATATTTTATTTATTGAATGTGAATTGTTGAATTTGTAAATAAAAAGATAAAAAAAAAAAACCGGTTCTCGTCCGATCACCGAAGTTAAGCAACGTCGGGCCCGGTTAGTACTTGGATGGGTGACCGCTTGGGAACACCGGGTGCTGTAGACATTTTTTTTTTTTTCTATTAAGAATTTTTTTTTTTTTTAATTTACTTTTGAATATCGATTTTATTTTTTTTATTTTTTTAGGCTAGTCATAATTACAATCACCTTTTAACGAGACCTGTGGAACCAGTGCACAGCGATTCTTAAATAAGTGTTTAAGCTGCGGAGACAAAACTTCGTTTCGAAGCGTCAAACAATTGCCTGACGTCATTTGTCATTGTAAGATAATGGCAATATCGAACCTTAGTGCAGACTAAGACCCCGCCCCAACACACCCCACCCCCGCGCTAAAATTCATGAACGTGTGTCTGGCCCCACCGAACGCCATTTTACCTGTCCGTCCAAAACAGAAAACAAAAACGAATGCTGCATGTTGACTTCCTGAAAATTATATACGTATACCTCTATTTTACATCAGTTGTTGTCTACGGCCATACCACGTTGAAAGCACCGGTTCTCGTCCGATCACCGAAGTTAAGCAACGTCGGGCCCGGTTAGTACTTGGATGGGTGACCGCTTGGGAACACCGGGTATTGTAGACATTTTTTTTTTTTGGATTAAGAATTTTTTTTTTTTTTTTTACTTTTGAATATCGATTTTATTTTTTTTATTTTTTTAGGCTAGTCATAATTACAATCACCTTTTAACGAGACCTGTGGAACCAGTGCACAGCGATTCTTAAATAAGTGTTTAAGCTGCGGAGACAAAACTTCGTTTCGAAGCGTCAAACAATTGCCTGACGTCATTTGTCATTGTAAGATAATGGCAATATCGAACCTTAGTGCAGACTAAGACCCCGCCCCAACACACCCCACCCCCGCGCTAAAATTCATGAACGTGTGTCTGGCCCCACCGAACGCCATTTTACCTGTCCGTCCAAAACAGAAAACAAAAACGAATGCTGCCTTATGACTTCCTGAAAATTATATACGTATACCTCTATTTTACATCAGTTGTTGTCTACGGCCATACCACGTTGAAAGCACCGGTTCTCGTCCGATCACCGAAGTTAAGCAACGTCGGGCCCGGTTAGTACTTGGATGGGTGACCGCTTGGGAACACCGGGTGCTGTAGACATTTTTTTTTCTTTCTATTAAGAATTTTTTTTTTTTTTTAATTTACTTTTGAATATCGATTTTATTTTTTTTTATTTTTTTAGGCTAGTCATAATTACAATCACCTTTTAACGAGACCTGTGGAACCAGTGCACAGCGATTCTTAAATAAGTGTTTAAGCTGCGGAGACAAAACTTCGTTTCGAAGCGTCAAACAATTGCCTGACGTCATTTGTCATTGTAAGATAATGGCAATATCGAACCTTAGTGCAGACTAAGACCCCGCCCCAACACACCCCACCCCCGCGCTAAAATTCATGAACGTGTGTCTGGCCCCACCGAACGCCATTTTACCTGTCCGTCCAAAACAGAAAACAAAAACGAATGCTGCATGTTGACTTCCTGAAAATTATATACGTATACCTCTATTTTACATCAGTTGTTGTCTACGGCCATACCACGTTGAAAGCACCGGTTCTCGTCCAAAGACCGTAGTTAAGGAAAGAAATCGGACAATACTAGTGTGAAGCGAGTGGGTGATTCGCCTGTTAAAAACAGGTGCTGTAGATGTTTTTTTTTTTTTATTAGACAATGGGTTTTTTTTTACCACGCACGAACATAGATCAATTGGAGAACACTTTTACACCAGTCTCTAAAAACAATCAAATACAGAAGGAGGAGAATGGTCGATCGACCTAATGAAGCGATTATCAGGAGGTTAGCCGAGGAAAGAAAAAGAAAAGGAATTGACACTGATCCAAACAATTGCCTGAAAACCTGTTAGAATTTTAAGATAATGGCAATAAAACAGACGTTTGAGCAGAATGAAATTACTATTTTTTAATTTATTTTTTGAATGTTTATAAGAAATGATGATAATATATATATTAATGGATAAAATCAGTATGAATGAGCGCGAGAGGTCAGAGTAGTTCAGTGAATGGTTCTTGTGTGTGCGTATTTATTGCTTTAATATATATTTTATTTATTGAATGTGAATTGTTGAATTTGTAAATAAAAAGATAAAAAAAAAAAAACCGGTTCTCGTCCGATCACCGAAGTTAAGCAACGTCGGGCCCGGTTAGTACTTGGATGGGTGACCGCTTGGGAACACCGGGTGCTGTAGACATTTTTTTTTTTTCTATTAAGAATTTTTTTTTTTTTTTAATTTACTTTTGAATATCGATTTTATTTGTTTTTATTTTTTTTATTTTTAGGCTAGTCATAATTACAATCACCTTTTAACGAGACCTGTGGAACCAGTGCACAGCGATTCTTAAATAAGTGTTTAAGCTGCGGAGACAAAACTTCGTTTCGAAGCGTCAAACAATTGCCTGACGTCATTTGTCATTGTAAGATAATGGCAATAGAACCTTAGTGCAGACTAAGACCCCGCCCCAACACACCCCACCCCCGCGCTAAAATTGCTGAACGTGTGTCTGGCCCCACCGAACGCCATTTTACCTGTCCGTCTCACTACACAGAAAACAAAAACGAATGCTGCATGTTGACTTCCTGAAAATTACATACGTATACCTCTATTTTACATCAGTATGTTGTCTACGGCCATACCACGTTGAAAGCACCGGTTCTCGTCCGATCACCGAAGTTAAGCAACGTCGGGCCCGGTTAGTACTTGGATGGAACACGTTATGTTGGGTGAACACCGGAAAACGTAGACATTTTTTTCGATGTTATTCTAACAGAAAATACAGTTTGATACTTTTGAAGAAGGAGGTTTTTTCGAAAAAGAAAAGGAATTGACACTGAACGAGAGAACAAGTGGTCAAACAAAAGTATGCTGGAACTAAAATCTGATTCACATGCTGAAGTTTTGTCCAAACAGACGTGTGCGAATTTTTGTAAACAAATGGCCTATAAAACAGTTTTGTGAATTGTAAAATAATGGTGAATGTTTAACAAGACTAAGACATTCTCAACACATATTGTAATGGACGAAAAGTCAGAATGTGATTCTGATGGCGCGAATAACGTCAGAGTAGTGTCAGTGAACACAGTTCTGATGAAGAAATGCTGCGTGTTGATTGCTTGAAATAGTATATTTCGATCCCTATTGGATGTGAATTGTTGAATTTGGCCATACCAAGCTAAAAAAAAAAAAGGAGGTTCTCGTCCGATCACCGAAGTTAAGCAACGTCGGGCCCGGTTAGTACTTGGATGGGTGACCGCTTGGGAACACCGGGTGCTGTAGACATTTTTTTTTTTTTCTATTAAGAACCGAGACAATTTTTAATTTACTTTTGAATATCGATTTTATTTTTTTATTTTTTAGGCTAGTCATAATTACAATCACCTTTTAACGAGACCTGTGGAACCAGTGCAATGAATTCTTAAATAAGAGTTTAAGCTGCGGAGACAAAACTTCGTTTCGAAGCGTCAAACAATTGCCTGAAACCTGTTTAGTCATTGTAAGATAATGTGTTTATATCGAACCTTTGAGTGCAGATAAAACCCTATTTTTTAACACATTTTTTGAATGTTTATAAAAATTCATGAACGTGTGTCTGGCCCCACCGAACGCCATTTTACCTGTCGCGAGAGGTCAGAGAAAACAAAAAATGGTGCTGTGTGTGCTTCCTTATTGCTTTATATACGTATACCTATTTTTTGAATCAATTGTTGAATACGGCCATACCACGTTGAAAGCACCGGTTCTCGTCCGATCACCGAAGTTAAGCAACGTCGGGCCCGGTTAGTACTTGGATGGGTGACCGCTTGGGAACACCGGGTGCTGTAGACATTTTTTTTTTTTCTATTAAGAATTTTTATTTTTTTTAATTTACTTTTGAATATCGATTATTTTTTTTATTTTTTTTTAGGCTAGTCATAATTACAATCACCTTTTAACGAGACCTGTGGAACCAGTGCACAGCGATTCTTAAATAAGTGTTTAAGCTGCGGAGACAAAACTTCGTTTCGAAGCGTCAAACAATTGCCTGACGTCATTTGTCATTGTAAGATAATGGCAATATCGAACCTTAGTGCAGACTAAGACCCCGCCCCAACACACCCCACCCCCGCGCTAAAATTCACGAACGTGTGTCTGGCCCCACCGAACGCCATTTTACCTGTCCGTCTCACTACACAGAAAACAAAAACGAATGCTGCATGTTGACTTCCTGAAAATTACATACGTATACCTCTATTTTACATCAGTTGTTGTCTACGGCCATACCACGTTGAAAGCACCGGTTCTCGTCCGATCACCGAAGTTAAGCAACGTCGGGCCCGGTTAGTACTTGGA
>NC_054704.1:34705295-34814812 GCF_016097555.1 Gigantopelta aegis | reverse complement strand
GAGAGGGAGGAGAAAGGGAGAAGGAAATTTACGAGATTTTACTGAATTTTTAACATAAAGTCCTAATTTTCAACATTCAACTACATTAGGGGGTCCGAAAATTTTGCGTTTTTGTTTCAGCTTAGTGTTCTAAAATGGGACATTCCTGGTCGAACTAGTCAAAGTAGTTAGTATCGTATTTCTAAAAGTATTCAAGATGAGGACGAATTATTGTAACAATAACTAAGGAATATCAGACGGCTGAAAATAGTGACCTCCACTTGACCACTAAAAAAATCATTATGACTTGCGATGATTTTTTCATGTCTCAAAACACAGAAAACCCACACTTTAGCAGTGTTATTACTGAAGCAGGAGGCGAGGACGTAGCCCAATGTAAAGCGCTCGCTTGATGCGGCGGTCGTGTTTTGCGACGATCCCCGTTCGTGGGCACCGTCTGGATATTTCTAGTTCCAGCCAGTTCACTAGAAATGGATATCAAAAGGTTTGGTGGTATGTGCGTACACGTGTACATTTTCTGTTTCGTATACAATGTATTTTGAGCTATAGTAAGGAAGGAAATTTTTTATTTAACGACGCACTCAACACATTTTATTTACGGTTATATGGCATCGGACATATGGTTAAGAACCGCACAGATATTGAGAAAGGAAACCCGCTGTTGCCACTTCATGGGCTACTCTTTTCGATCAGCAGCAAGGGATCTTTTATATGCACCATCCCTCAGACAAGATAGCACATACCACAGCTTTTGATATACCAGTCGTGGTGCACTGGCTGGAATGAGAAATAGCCCAATGGACCCACCGACGGGGATCGATCCCACACCGACCGCGCATCAAGCGAGCGCTTTACCACTGGGCTACGTCCTGCCCCTTTGATCTATAGTAAATATAAACGTGAGGACAACGAGAATCACATTGGGTTTGCAATAATTAAGCGAATACTTCCCAGTAACGTATAACAAAATATAACACCCTGTAAAAGTTGAACATATTTTACACTGCCTAAAAACTATTTCATTTCATTTCAGTTTATTTCTGTGCTTATATCTAATTAAGATTTAAGCACGTTGTCCTTGGCACACATCTCATCTATCTGAGCTGTCGGTCCAGAACTGGAGTTAATGGCTAATGTGTTAGTGGTAATTGAGAGAACAGTTGGCGTGATGGTCTTACACATACCCATTGAGCCGTTGAAACTCGCTATGACTAGGAGTCGGTGCTGGGTTGCGAACCCAGCTTTAAGGCTGGTAGCTTAGATACATGGTTGTCACTCCGTTCAGCGGCTTTAAAGGAAGCAGATGTTTTATTTAACGACGCACTCGGCGCATTTTATTTACGGTTATATGGCGTCAGACACACAGATATTGAGAGAGGAAACCTCTTGTCGCCACTTCATGGGCTACTTTTTTCGATTAGCAGCAAGGGATTTTTTATATGCACCATCCCATAGACAGGATAGCACATACTACAGCCTTTGGTGTACTAGTCGTGGTGCTCTCGCAGGCTTTAAAGTACCAGGTCTATCGAAACATTGTCGATTAGATTAATATACTGTATAACGGTAAAAACGAAAACTCTAACACAAAAACACTCCCAGATCTCGAATGTTTTAAAAGACAAATATTTCTTGATGTTTTTAAATAATGAAATATTTGTAATTGCTTACACGATGACTTGATCCGCATACTATTTTATCTGGCTAATTCTTGTGTAAGTATTCATACAAATAGATTAAATTAAATTCCGCGTCTGTTGCTTGTTATAGTATCTGTAGCTTCAAAGCGGATGGTTCAGAGACACACATTTTATGATACGTCCTTTTACGTCAGAAAGCACATAAACTGACAACAAACAATGCCAAATGATTGGTATAAAATTACACTTCGAAAGATGAAAGTAAGTTTTCAAAAGATTGTTCCGTCTCAAATGTAAAGTTTATTTTAGCTAATCTTATTATTCTATCATAGTCCATGGAAAATAAGTTAACGTCGTAGAGAAAAAACCCGCATGCATCATTAGACATCATTTGAAAATAAACTTTCTACGAACAAATGACACGACATATAAAAATAGTTCTAATAATGCAACATCAAAATACTTCACAGCTAAATATAGATATATCTTCTTTTATGGGCTGTACCAAAATGGTCCACAATAGTTTCCTTAAAAGCAGTCTCGCATGGCTGTTGACTTATAATTACAATATGGTCCAGCAAAATAATGTAGTAAAAATACATATATAGTCAAAACTCGTTATATTGATAAATATATTTCTAGATAAGGGTAGTTGGTTCGAGATACACATAGTTAATGTTAATTTTGAAGGAAATGCCGAATTCCCTTTCAAATAACTGCACTTCCGTCTATAACTATTCAGTAAACGATCAGGTATAATATGCAATAAATGAGTGATTGTAACTAGTTCCAATTAGGGGTGGTTGGTTCGAGATACATAATGTCATAGTCATTGCTTTGGTGAAAATAGTACACAGTACAAATTTCAAGTTGCGTAATCTGTGTCATTCTACATACATATATATATATATATATATATATATATATATATATATATATATATATGCATCCAATGCTCACGATTCACAAAAATGAAAGAAGTAAAATGTTTATAGTTCAATGGATATACCAGACATCATCACAGTGGAAACATTATATATATGATTATCTGGTATGTTTAACCTATTTTTAAATGATACAAATTTAAGTAATTTGCAACCATTCTCAAAATTGCTACAGTATGTCCACCATGTATTAAACAAAATAAAGCATAACACAAGAGTCGAGAAATGAATATTATTTTTGAAGGGGAAAAAAAGGAAATACCTAATTCCTTTTTAAATTGCCATTTCTCTATAAATATTCAGTAAAAGATCAGGTATAACATGAAACACATGAGTGATTGTATCTTGTGAGATGTATTTTATATTGTGCATCTTTCACTATTAACCGGTCTCGGTGGCGTCGTAGTTAGGCCATCGGTCTACAGGCTGGTAGGTACTGGGTTCAGATCCCAGTCGAGGCATGGGATTTTTAATCCAGATACCGACTCCAAACCCCGAGTGAGTGCTCTGCAAGGCTCAATGGGTATTGTAAACCACTTGCACCGACCAGTGATCCATAACTGGTTCAACAAAGGCCATGGTTTGTGCTATCCGGTCTGTGGGAAGCGCAAATAAAAGATCCCTTGCTGCCTGTGGTAAAAGAGTAGCCTATGTGGCGACAGCGGGTTTCCTCTAAAAACAGTGTCAGAATGACCATATGTTTGACGTCCAATAGCCGATGACAAGATAAAAAAAATCAATGTGCTCTAGTGGCGTCGTTAAATAAAACAAACTTTACTTTCACTATTATATAGCAGACTATTTACTAAATCAAAACTAGCACCGGACAGAGCTCATTTGAATAAGTACAGCTGTAATGACATTCACTCATATAACATCCTGCCAATATTTTACAAATTGGTATCAGCTCTTTTACCCACACTTCCCTGCAAATAGAATATATCGTGAGGCCTCCGTTAAACAGCTGAAATACCAACTTTGAAATTGTGTAAAATGCCCCAGAATGGTTATTAAAACATCTACAATTGCAGTGCTCAGTAGTGCAGAATAGCGGTCGTCTTAAACATTATGAAGTAAGGAAGGAAGGAAATGGTTTATTTAACGACGCACTCAACACATTTTATGTACGGTTATATGGCGTCGGACATATAATAAGGGCCACACAGATATTGAGAGAGGAAGCCCGCTGTCGCCACTTCATGGGCTATTCTTATCAATTAGCAGCAAGGAATCTTTATATGCACTATCCCACAGACAGGATAACACTTACCACGCCCTTTTATATACCAGTTGTTGTGCACTGGCTGGAGCGACAAATAGCCCAATGGGACCACCGACGGAGATCGACCCCAAACCGACCGCGCATCAAGCGAACGATTTACCACTGGGCTACGTCCCGCCCCCTTAAACAGTATGAATAATTCTGTTAAAATAACATACGGCACATCATTATGTACCACTATGCGATCAAATTAATATTTTACTGAAGGTTTTTTTCCCCTTACGAAACAAATGAAAATCGGCTTAACGTATCCCACCCAGCGTCTCCAATAAACGATTACGTCTATCGGTTTGTTCCGGCTTTAAACAAGGTATTATCTCTGAGTGTTTACAATCACTGTCTATGACACTGCGTGATTTAATAACATGTTTTCACGATGACACGAGGGTATACAGTACAGCTCAGTTGCATCAATATACACCGACTTAACAAAACACTTAAAAACCTTTTAATACAGTGTAATTTTCCAATCCAGCAGGCATGACTATTATGGATTCATTTGCTGTCACTCGAGGCGCGAGTATACTCACTACTCGTGGCGAGAAGAATTTGATGTATTGCACGGGAAACGGAATAGATTTGTTCGAGAGCTTTGTATTACACGCTATTAGTAGACTTGTCATGGAAAGTGGCGACAAATATTCAAAGCGTAGATAATTACTGGTAAGTCTGTATTTAGGTAAAGATATCATCTATGTACGCGGTGGCATCTCAAATGTTCTTTGGTAATCGGAAACAACAACCGGCCACGGTGGCGCACTGGTTAAGCACTACATGGTTCGCAGCCCGGTACCGGTTCCAAGCCAGAGCGTATTCTTAAGGTGTAAGGCCACTATATCCTATTCTCTCTCACTAACCACTTACCAACTAACAACTAACTTACTGTCCTGGGGCCTAATTCAGTAAACTCGTACAACTTTGCGATCTCGCAGTGCAATGCTAAAAGAATTGCAAAGAGGATACTTTGTTGTCTAGCAGAGCCTAAGAGACCTTTGTGAATTAGACCCCTGGACAGACGGCCCAGATAGTTGAGGAAAGGAAAGAACAATCTTCATCCGGTCTTGGCGGTGTCTAATGACTAAGTTAGCGGACTAATGTTGTCAGATACTAGGTTCACATCCCGGTACCGACTCCAAGCCAGAGCGAGTTTTACGTCTCATCGATAATGTGTAAGGCAAGTATGACGACACCCCTCTCAGTAACCTGTAAACCATTGTCCTGAATAGACAACCCAACATTTACACACCAATATACAAAGCCAATTATTATGTTATACAAGCAGAAACCAAAAGAAATAAAAGAAAACAGAAACAATAAATTTTAGAAAATAATTTTTAAAATCAGAAGAAAAGAAAGAAAAACAAAGAAAGAAAGAAAGAAAGAAAGAAAAAGAAATAAAGAAAATAAAAGATAGAAAGTAAAAACAATCAAGGGAGACGAGGAAAACACCAGAAAAAAACGTTTTCATTGACACATGCATAAAATGCATTAGCATTTGGACACTGGCATTATCTACTCACTTCAATAAGTGGTGATGGGTTCGGCGGAACGACTGACAAAGTTTATCCCGACTTGCCACAGCTGCCAGTATCGCCTCGCCGTTCACTGTCCAACATCTCACACAAGGTCTTGTTGCAAGTGTCGAACACAGAAAAAACCCTGAATATCTGCTACGTAAAACAGATTTTACTGTCAAATAGCTACAAATTGTGTAAAACAAAACGTCCGAAGAACTTCTCTTTTTCCCCTCGAAGCGGAGATATTGGCCAGTCCAATTGGCTGTGCGTCTTTCAAGACTCTTGATTCGTTGCGCGTATTGGTAATTTTACTATCGCAGCGACGGAAGAATTAGGCGAAAGGCAAGGGATTCGCTCGATGTTATTGGCAAATTCAGAGTAGTTACTACGTCCCAGATAATGGAGATGCATCGTGCGCCTCACCTGAAACGAAACCTGGCGGCTTAACAACAGAGTTCTGCATACCATGTTAAAGTAACTAATACACTTTGTGAAAAGTAGTTCCTCAAAACGTCTTTCTTAGTTTTATTTCTTATAACTCGCTTTATTTTACCCATTAAAAGCACGTGTCTTAATTTATTGTCTTATTGAAGGACACTTGCCAATTCTCGACGGCTTGGGTGGGCGTTGATGGGTATAGTAAGCATAATTCACGACACGGCATATATCTATTGAGAAAACCCTTCTTCTCGATGCAGTAGAACAAAAAATAAATGATTTCCTTCAAATTTGACAAAACTAATTTCTTTAAAATTAACAAACTCTTGAAGAAGTCTTACAGTAATATACAGACGGAACGTCGAGTTATATATATTTTTTAACTTTGTTGTTAATTTTTAAGTGGATGACCTCTTCTGCCATGTTTGTTACTCTCGCGACTATCCTTGCTGTGTCATACACTATATATCACTACTTAGCGTGAAGGAAACAGCGTCGGTAAGAGTTGTGATTAAATGTTTAAATAGGAGGACCGTACCCTCCGGGGGGAAGGGAAGGGACTTTTTTTTTTACTCCAGAAAATAGCATACACATTTCAGGGTTTAATATGTATAGTGTTTCATTTGTTTATAAAAAGTAGTCCCCCCTAGTATTTTGATTAGGGTACGGCCCTGAATAGTTACGCGAAACATGCTTCTTAGTTTCTTCATTATAAATGAATAGTCACAAGTATGCTTACCAAAACAAAATAAATACCGTTTGGTGTTTGTTTAACGACACAAGTAGAGAACGTTGATTTATTAACCATCGGCTATTGGATGTTAAACATTTGGTAATTTTTACATATTGTCTAAGAGAGGACACCTGCTACATGTTGCCATTAGTAGCAAGGGGTAGTTAATATGCACATACCACAGCATTTGATATACCAGTCGTGGTGCATTGGCTGGAACTAGAAATAGCCCAATGAGCCCACCGGCGTGGGTCTTTCCTAGACCGGCCGCGCATCAAGCGAGCGCTTTACCACTGGGCTACGTACTAGTAAGTACCGAGGCCAGAACAGAGTTCAATCAGATTTTGACGTTTGACATTATTGTAGTTATGTTAAAGAGACATACCCTAGTTTCAACTCGTAAAATTAACACTAAGTTTAGTTAATCTACAAACCTGTAACACATCTGGATAAAGTTACAACTGAGTGAAACACGAGTCTGTGACTTTGAAATTATGAAATACCCTTTAAAAATAGACTGAAACTCGACTTCATAACTGTTACTTCTCAGACGCGCGTGCTTTTTTTTAAATATGAGAAATATATTGTGTGACATTACAAACACCAGGGTGACCAGAAATACTTCGAATGTACGGAAGGGGATAATCTAAAAAATAAAATCTAAGTAAAGTATGCTTTCAGTTATCCAAAACTGTTCTAATAGTCAAAAATATGCCTTAGTGTTTAAAAACTAGGGTATGTCCCTTTAAGGTTATATAATTATGACGGGTTGATTTAGAAACGAAACATGTATCATCAATGAATGGTATATGCTACACTGTTCTATGTAGTACTATATGCTTTGCAGTGCTGTTATGTTCTGTGCAGTGCTGTGCTGTGTTATGTGATACAATGCTATGCTATGCTATGCTGTGAACAAAAATATGCTCTGCGACACCTCGGCACAAAGCTGCAACACAAATCGCTAAGAGCAACGTCTTCACAACAACGTCTTGAATGCACGGTCGATTCCTAAGGGAAAAGAAAAACAAACGAAGAAAAACCCCTCTATATGCTCCTAGCAAATACGACAGTTGGCATCGAAGTTCAAGGTAATATAGGAAAGCTATTCAGCTATGCATGTTTCATTCTGGGAAGTTGGGAAAATCTCCCATTCCATAAATAAACGCTTATAAATCATAATTATAAGTATGTCAGAGGTTCTCGTGCAGTCATGGTGAATTTGCGACACGTTTTTGTGCTCAGCGGCGTAACGTATTCATTTCAGTGAAACTACCTCAGGAGCAAGTAAAAGGTGCAAAACTATTTTAGGATGGAGATGTGACATTTGTCGGTTAGTGAAATGTGTTTTAAAATATTCCTTTGCAACACGAACGTGTAAACACATTACGCTTTTGAAAATGGAACTACTTTGCGTACTCTGGTAAAATATTTGTATTTACCACTGTGCCACGTCCCGCCCCCTAATAGGTAAAAAGGAAGGAAGGAATGTTTTATTTAACGACGCACTCAACACATTTTATTTACGGTTATATGGCGTCAGATATGTGGTTAGAACCACACAGAAATTGAGGAAGGAAACCCGCTGTCGCCACTTCATGGGCTACTCTTTTCGATTAGCAGCAAGGGATCTTTTATATGCACCATCCCATAGACAGGATAACACATACCACGGTCTCTGATATACCAGTCGTGGTGCACTGGCTAGAGCGAGAAATAGCCCAATTGGGCGCACTAACAGGGATCGATCCCAAACCTACAGCGCATCAAGCGAGTGCTTTACCACTGGGCTACATCCGGCCCCTCAATCCAACAGTGCTCGATTAACTTTATTAAATGTGGCTTGTGTACTTTTATTGCTGTATTATTGTATTATTACTGTTGACCTCTTGTTTTTACTTTAATCTGTACACAAGGTGAGACATAAATAAAGAATTTGTCTGTCTGTCTGATTAATCGATATATCACTAACTGTAACTATAACCGACTGGTGAGCCTGATTCCCATGACATTTATAACTGGTCGTCGATCTACGCTCACTGGCGCAGACCAACACCCCACCCCCTATCATTTTTATGGTAACACAGGCCGCCGACGGATCGGAGATGTTGAAATCTGTTCATCATTGCAAATCTGTCACAGAGCATCTACGTTAGTGTCACGGGGATCCTAGAATACCCGAAACTGAATAAAACGCGATTATCCAAATATCTCCCCTAACTGTATATCTATTAGGTCTCTCTGTATCGGGCAGTGTATACCCGAGTGGCTCGGCTCTAGGTATAAACAGAGATAAGATCTTATATAAAGTATGTATAATATAGTACGTTTAGTTCACTAGAAAACACAACAAAACACAATACACTTTGAAATCTGTATTAACCTTAAGCTGACAAATATAATTGCCGCAATTAATTACTTACCACAACAATAATAATAACAACCCAGAACTAATCACTTAATTAGTTAATCACTAGGTGTCTAGTTTACACAATATTCTAATCACTTCACCGTGATACAACACGCACACGTGTGATAATTGAGAAACGCTTCCAGGGGAACTTAATTAATAAAGGAATTACAACTCTATTCCTAACTGGTTAATTTTTAATTAACCCTTAACTACTCATTCAGTAACCCTGTAATACAGACTTAATACTGGTACCTATCACAATAAAGACAATAACCTACAGTTTACCTAGGTCCTCTAGGATGACTGGCTAAGCTTTAATAATTTTAGAACAGTGAAGCCTACAATTTACTTCGTCAGTTTACCGGAAACACTGTCTAAATAATATTGGTATAATACAGTATTAAAATATTTAAAGTCACATCAATCACATCAAGGTTATATAACAGAGCAGAAATATATATTTACCAGTCCAAACGGACTAACGTTCCCTGGAAGATATATATATATATATATATATATATATATATATATATATATATATATATATATATATATATATGCACCTATTATAAATGTGTAATACCTACTCACAAAATATTATATTCCAATGATGTTCTGTAGCGAAAGCTACCTTAGTTTGATAAATATTAAAGGGACATACCTGAGTTTTGCTGCAATTTTTAGGATGTTATCGACTAACTGAGACTTTTTAACGATTGTAATTACATATCAAATATATTTCTCTGCATATCATATTAGTGGTTGTATATTAAACGTGTTTCTGATCGTTCTAATATTTCTACTAGGTTAAATTTCATTTTATTCCCTTTATTGTATTTTTTCGTACGTACGAAATTATTTGAAGACAAAATCCAGTTTGGGCTTCTTACAACTATTGACATGACCAGAAATATATTGACTATACAGACACTGATATTCTAAACAAGAAAATATATTTAATATATAAGTTTAATCGTAGAAGTATTTTATTAGTCGGAAACATCTTACAATGCAGCAAACTCAAGAACGTCCCTTTAAGCGATTTGCGGTCATTTGATTATATATATGTACGTATTATAAATATTTAATGACTACTCAAAATATATTTCAGAAATTTGCAACAGCGTAAGATACCTTAGTTTGATAAGTATTGATCGATTTAGATTTTTGATTGTATACATATACATTCATGTACTTACTCCATGCATAAAATTTCAAAAATCATTCTTGTCCCCAATCCCTCCTCCATCAAACTATTTCCGAAACGGCTTCCACTTGTCATGCGCAATGTTTCTTTACTTCTGCTGATGGATATTTGATGGCGTTTCAACAAATACACACCACTACGTCATCATACTCTAAAGACACGACACTGCGTCTTCGCCAAACATCACTGCAATGCGTCAGCACCCATCTTTACTTGCCGGTGTAGGTATGAGAATGCGAAGAACAACAAGTTAATGGCAGAAGCAGTTTCACAGACGGGTGAAGACATGTCAAAATATCATTACACGTTTCACAATAGTTTCTCCTTTCGGGTAAGCTAACCCAGAGCCGGTTAACGAAAAGTGATTATTGCGCGTTTATTTCAGATGTTTTTAAAGTCTTAATAAGCTGCGTACGAATTACTAAACGCCTGCGTTTATTGTACATTATTAAATATACACCAGTGCCCCATGATTGGTATAATATTATTAAATGCCGTGGTACGTGATGTCCTGTCTGCGAGTAAGTGCATATAAAATATATCCAGCTGTTAATCGAATACAATGTAGCGGGCTTCCTCTAAGAATATGTGTAAGACAATAACCGATAATGAATCAATCAAGTAGAGTCGTTAAAAAACAACAACTTAAAAGTACACATTTGTGTAGAAACGTTATACATAAATAAGGGATTAATATCTTTATACATTTGGCATCGTCCTTTCTCAGATCATCGACCTACACTACCGGTTGGTATTCTACGAGATTTTAATTTTAGTAAATTAATAATTACATATACATTTACTTTGAAACACTAAGATCATTTCGAAATCTGAACGACAAAACCGTAATACATGGTCAGGGCCGTATCGCTGCACAATGCGTAGTCGAATGGACATTTGGCAAAATAATGGTTGATTCCATGAATTGCTATCGTATGCCTTGTCTATAGGATAGCTTCTCCCAAGGAGATCCTTTACTGGAGATTACATCCCTCCTGCACCGACAAAAAGCGGACTGCCACTCCCAGACTAGTTTACAAAATAAAAACTAGCACAGGAAAACCCTTTATTGTATTAATCAAATTCCTTCTTTTTTTAAACAAAATAATGGATAAAATGACAGTTCATCTTTCGGTAAATTTATACTGTATGTGCTAAAACAGTTTTAACAGATTATTTTAGAATTTTCTAACACTTTCTGAGCGTCCCTTGCCGAACTCTTAGATATCCCCCCCCCCCCCCCCCCCCCGCCCACAATTTCAAACATCGATGGTGAAAAATCGATGGTGTATTGCCTAGATTGGGATGTACTGAGTTAAGCAGACAAAATAACTGTCTAGATTTTAGATATAATTATGTAGCATCACATAATTCATACCCGTTAGAAGGGTGTGTTTGATAAACATGTACGCACCACGACCCTACAACCAGCGCACCCAGATATATTATACGTTTTGAATATATTATATTATATACATTTTTGAAAGGCATGTCTTCTTTGATTCCCCTTTATACACTATTGCTGAATTGGAATAAAAGTAATGGTGTCTGGTTAGTAACATAAACTGTACACATCTGGGGCCTAATTCACAAAGGTCTCTTAGGTTGTGTTAGACAACAAAGCATCCTCTTTGCAATTCTTTTTAGCATTGCACTGCGAGATCGCAAAGTTGCGAGAGTTTAGTGATGTTTTGTTTGTGGTGTGTAGGAGCCTAAAACCACTATATAGTTACTCGGTTACTGCGGGAGTGGACTTTGGACTATTTTTGGTACGGCGTTTTGTTTATTTTTCATTTTTGACATTTTTGTTTTTGACATTTTCACTGATTAGAGTCAAATTGAAGACAGAGTGCAGCGAAGACAACAAACAAACAAAAAAAGAAGCGAAAAAAAGTTAAAACTCATATTAAGTTAATAATTAACAATGAAGTCTAAAAGCAAACAAATGTCATACACATAAAAAATTAACATAAAGTTTCACATAATGTATATATATTGACGTCTACTAACACGATGAATGCATTAATTGTATTTATTTATGAAAATTAATATTTGTGATTATTATTAATTTAAAATAATAAACGAAATGTGTATGAAACATCGGGAAAACGCCGTACCAAAAAATCGTCCAAAGTGTACTCCCACAGTAACCTAGTAACCATACAGTGGAAGCCGTCTTTTGATAAGATTATAACAGAGCGCGATTTTATATAAACCGTCGAATATTGGTGCAATAGCTGTGCTTAGATTAGTCAAGGGGCCACATCGAGCTATTGTGTGAAAAAAAGATAAGGGTTTAACATGTCCCCAAACGATTTATCCATTGTGTCCAGATATATGGCGTGTCTGTTTAGGTTTTAAAATTTTTGAAACGTGCACCTTTAATGTATTACAAAAAAACCCAGCTTACGTCACAAATGATGAACTATTTCGCCGCAAAATAGGTTTGCTCTCAGTGATTTTTAAAGCGAATATTTACTTATCTGCCCTTATTTAAAATAAATCACCGATGCCTCGAATGCATCGTATCGTTAGTTTCAGGAATTTGTTTGCTATGAAATGTCACAGCATGTTCAAATACGTGCATTTCGATTCAGTTTCGATAGTTGTGCGAGTGTGACCTAGTACATTTAATTTCAGATCGAAGCCTTTGACAATGTAAACTTAATTATCTTCATAAAGTAATACCCCGTGCATTATTCGATATCAGTTTTATTTATGATCTCATAAAACAAATCAAAGCTGCAAGCTTCATACAAAAGGTCATCATAAAAGCGTTCCTTGATATTATTATTTGAACTTTAATATGTTTATTATGTAATTTTCAATAACCTTGTTGTTCTATCGTAAACAAAGAAACCTCTTTGTATAACTAAAGATCATGTTCTTGGTTCTTACTTTATACCTGTGGCTCGTTTCAATGAATGTCAGTGCTGACATATTATGATCAGTAATAAATGCTCTTATTTACCACTGAAAATATGAAATGACTCCATGAGTAATGTTATTATCCATAACTGATTTGTTTTATAGTTCATTGCATATACATAAAACATAAGCAGACGATTTTCTCTTATAACCAAGTAGGAAAATACACATAAGAACCATATAATGCAGCACACGCACGCACACACACACAAAACGACAGACAGGCACACACACACACACACACACACACACACACACACACTTGCACATACGCACGCACACACACACACAGAGTGAAATACAATGAATAAATGAATGAATGAATGTTTAACGATACCCCAGCACAAAAATACACATCGGCTATTGGGTGTCACAAATGGTAAGTATATGCAAATATTTAGAGATACAAATATAGACAGAAAGGCACAGAGAGAGAGAGAGAGAGAGAGAGAGAGAGAGAGAGAGAGAGAGAGAGAGAGAGAGAGAGAGAGAGATACAGAGAGAGAGAGATACAGAGACGGAAAGAAAGAAATGTTTTATTTAACGACGCACTCAACACATTTTATTTACGGTTATATGGCGTCAGACATATGGTTAAGGACCACACAGATTTTGAGAGGAAACCCGCTGTCGCCACTACATGGGCTACTCTTCCGATTAGCAGCAAGGGATCTTTTATTTGC
This sequence comes from Gigantopelta aegis, assembly GCF_016097555.1. Lineage (NCBI taxonomy): Eukaryota > Metazoa > Mollusca > Gastropoda > Neomphalida > Peltospiridae > Gigantopelta > Gigantopelta aegis. Next base: position 34,801,027 of record NC_054704.1, on the reverse strand, counting down.
GCTTCCCACAGACCGGATAGCACCGGAGAAAGAGACAGAGAGAGTATATTTAATTTAATATTGGCACCCGCAAATTGCCCTTCAGGTATGAAAACATCATTTTAATCTCCACACCCGTTTCTATTATTTCTCAAATAGCCTTCATGGTCACGCGGTTAGATAATAACCAGAGACGCGGAGTTTTTGAACTGTTTTAAATGGTTGTCGTACCAGCACAGTTTACTGTATTGAGTATCTGAATAGTGCCACGCTGTCATCCTTGGAGACTATGGAAATGTTTTTTGGCTGCAGCAATGTCATTATTTAAAAAACAAACGTTTCACTCGCGTCCATCTAAACAGGACATTATTTATTCGCATACTATTTTTAGAATGGTGTCGAATTTTATTAAATCCGTTCACATTTTAAAGTCATTGAACCTAGTTTCCTAGACACGTACCTTTTCTGTTTCACGTGATAGTGTCAGACTATCAACTGTCACGACGAGGTTGGCCAACTCAACGGTTGCATTGTAATTTCTCCCACAACAAAAAAATGAAATTGTAAGAGTAGTCAGACCAGCAACTGGACAGTCGTAGAAATCGTGAGAACAGAAAGTTGGCCAACTTTGTCGTGGCAGCTGGTAGTTTGACCCAAGCATATTATACATTAGGAGCTACTACAAACACAAAGACAACCAGAAACACAGTGAATTGGTTAAAATCTACAACATAACTAAACACACATTTACAAAACGGCACTGCACTATACGATACTGGCATTACGGTGAAATAATTATCTGAAGCAACTAAATAGTTGTAGAATGTAATGTACTAAACGGTCAAAAGGAACAATAATATCCGATACAATTTTACACAGACACATTCTTTATAAAATTTACGTCTCACCATGTTTACATATTAAAACGAAATACAATACTATTGTCAATAAAACAATTATTATAAAGAGTACAGTCTACTCCTGTGAAGTTATAAGAGAATTTGAAGAGGCTGTCCTGAGCTTCCTGTTATTATAAACTAGTCATAACTTAATGAGTTTTTTAACGACTACTGTTACACATGCAACCCTTCAGTCCCGGACCAAGTCACTGGCGGAGTCAGATATTTAACCCGGGAGAGACGTGCTTGAACCTTAATTGGATATAGGCACGTTAATATGTTATCCAATCCAATACACATGCAGTGTATTTTCTTATTTAGAATTACGCTGCAATATATTCCATGTGTTTCTGGACCCCGTTCCACGAAGCGATCTTAGTACTAAGATCACCATAGTGCATACAGTAGCTATGCACTTAAGGTGATCTTTGGGCTAAGATCGCTTTGTGGAACGGGACCCTGGTCGTGAAAGAAGCATAATCTTGATTTGTGCCTTCCAATAATTTCGTACGAAAACAAATATATTAGGAACTCAAACGAATTTTAAGCTACTTCAAACACCAGAACACCTTTGCTATAAAGACGCTGATGTTCCAATTTGTTTTAAAATTTAAAGTGTAATTTTAGTCGTTATAAAAGGCTTTATTAGTCGTTAAAAATCTTACAATGGCAACACACTCAGGATAATCCCTTTAAAAGAAAAAAGAAAATAAATTACACTGCCAGAGTGTATAAGTATAATTAAGGTCAATGACTTTAATAGCAATAATACTATTTCGGAAAACACCCAGTGTCACTATCTATAAATTCAACATTTACAGAATACATAATGGAAATTATTGTCTTTACGCAAAAACTGAAAAAGAGTGCATTTTTTCTAGTAACATTCGACACGCAACACTATTTTGGTCAACACGGTTTCGTCTGGTATTGGCTTTTTAGAGTTGGCGCATCCTGGAACAATGGTATTGTGTGCGTTCTTCGATTGCCACACGAAGTATCACTGCGGTATTTCGGTTACAAGTCAAACACCTCGACAACAACAGAATGTTAATGAATCACAGACGATGTAGATATTTCGACAATGGTTACGGTGATTTCCATTGAGAGCACACGACCACACGAAACTTATCACTGGTGTTGATGTGACGGCTCGTTATTGAACTTATATTGGTTGGAGACTGTTGTAGAGTGATGATCAAGGGAGAGGAATTGTGTTCAATGGTTAAGATTCTCTGAGGAGTTAAATGTCACACGGTCGATTTTCCTCAATGGACACGTTCGTTTATTTGTTTCCTATTCCAGATGTAATAGGTTTATCAATATCAAGTACGGCGAATCGAACCAACGGGGGAGATCAGCTCTCTAACAACAGAGCTAATAGGGGAATTTCTACAGCCAGTAGAAGCATTTTATACTAATAAAACTGGGTATATAAAAACAATGGCATGTGTTGTCATGTTTCTGAGTAAGGGCGGGACGTATGCCAGTTGTAAAGCGCTCGCCTGATGCGCGGTCGGTCTAAGATCGAATCTCGTCGGTGGCCCATTGAGCTATTATTCGTTCCTGCCAGTACACCACGATTGATATATCAAATACCGTGGTATGTGCTATCGTGTCTGTAGGATGATGCATATTATCGGTTATTGGGTGTAAAACATTTGGTAATTCTGACATATAGTCTTATAAAGGAAACTCGCTACATTTTGCCATTAGTAGCAAGGGATCTTTAATATGCACCATCCCACAGACGTAGCAACACATACCACGGCTTTTGGTATACCAGTCGTGGCGTGGCTAGATTCAGTGACACTCAATGGGTCCACCGAAAGACATCGATCTCATGACTCGCTGCACTCGTCTAGAGTTGGCAGCACTGCCCTCATGCTGATGCTATCGGCACACTTCAGATCCGACGTTGCGCAAGAACACAGTAAACCAATTGTATTTATGAAATATGCCATGTTTTAACCTCTTTTGGCAGTGAATCCTTCTTTATCAACACATTAATCACGCTAACTAAATCACAACGGTTGAAAAGGTACTCTCCAATATTGCGAAAGGGAATACAACTATACCCGATAAGTTTTATATTTACCGTTTACGTAATTGCGACTTTAAATTTGTTTGGAGAGCTCTTTGATGGTCCTTACAATCATGTTGAGGGCAACGTACAGATTAGAAGCGAAACACAAAATCTTTGGACTTACATTCGCAGACAAATTATTCAAGATAACTCTACGCTGTGTACAACAAAACAATTGCATGCCCAGTAATAGTAATAAAAGCTATTTCAGCGTTTAGCTACTCCAAATGAGGAATCAATGGGAGTCACAAACGCTGAATTACAATCTGCTCCATGCATGACTAAAACAAGTCCACAAATCTGCGATCGTACACAGAAACGTTTATCTTTAAAGACATACAGTCCTTGTACAGAATCTCTGATTAAAAAGTAGTTTCTGGCTTAGAATAATCTAATCTTAGAATAATTTTTGTGTACATCCTGTTTGTTCTTAGTTGTCTTAATATCTAAAGAAACCCAAAGCAGTGTCTTAAGTGCACCAAGACTGGTATAACAAAGGTTGTTGTATGTGCTATCCTTTTTTGTGGGATGGTGCACATAAAAGATCCCTTGCTACTAATGGCAAAATGTATCGGATTTCCTCTCTAAGCTTATATATCAAAATTACCTAATGTTTGACATCCAATAGCCGATGATTAATAAATCAATGTGCTATAGTTGTGTTAAACTAAACAAACTAATGTTTTAAATACGACTATTTTGCGTGGACCGAACTTTTAGGATTTGTTTGTTAGTTTGTTGTCTTGCTTTGTTTTTAGTTTTTTTGTAAGTACCTTTCAGAAATACATCTTAGTGAATTGTCAGGAAGTGTGATTGATCGTAATCAAAGACATTCATAGTCTCTATTCGAGATAAGATATAGACATTTTCTGATGTGGAGTGCCGTACGAATTTGTAAGTGTTTATACAATCAGAAATAAAGACTACAATGTATGAAGGAAGGACATGTTTTATTTAATGACGCACTCAACACACCCCATTTACGGTTATATGGCGTCAGATATATGGTTAAAGACCCCACAGATATTGATAGAGGAAATCCGCTGTCGCCACTTCATGGGCTACTCTTTTCGATTAGCAGCAAGGGATCTTTTATATGCACCATCCCACAGACAGGGTAGTATATATACCATGGCCTTTGATATACCAGTCGTGGTGCACTGGCTGTGACGAGAAATAGCCTAATGGACCCACCGACGGGGATCGATCCCAGACCGACCGCGCATCAAGCGCGCGCTTTACCACTGGGCTACGTCCCGTCCCCGGGCATGTAAACAGTGTAGCGGATCGGGAGTAATATTTCAGGCAAGAAGGTGTGTTTATAACAGAAATACCACCTAGTATTGTGAGACGACCAAGTAGCTTTTAAAGGAAAACATTTACAAAGCTCCCTTAACCCCTCTTAAGCAACATCGCATCGTCCTTGCAAGCTATTTTTTTTTTTGGCATTGCACTGGGAGATTGAAAAGTTGCGAGAGTTTAGTTCATTAGTCCCTTGTTATCCACACACTTCCGAGGGAATACTATTTGTTTATGTGATACAGACAGGCGTGCTTGAACATTCGTTTGGTGAGAGCACGTGTTGGATGGCTCATTGGTAGGTAAGAATGAAAGAACTATTTAACGAAAGTGTCAGCCTCATAAACCACCATTTAAACTGTGATGATACCAGAATTAAATATACTTACTGAACAATAATTGATGAGAAGTCTTCTATTTAACGAAACTGTCAACATCATAAACCACCATTTAAACTGTGATAATACCAGAATTAAGTATACTTACTGAACAATAATTGGAAAACAATTCTGCAAACGTATTTTCTGAGGGCATTATTCAAATTGTCAGCTGGCTCTTTGATGGATAATAATGAGAAGTCTTCTATTTAACGAAACTGTCAACATCATGAACCACTATTAAATCTATGATGACACTCGATAGGGTTGAAACACAATTAAATACACCTACAGAACAACAATTAAAAAACAATGCCCCAAACATATTTGCCAATTGGTTCATTGGTGGATAAGAACGAAAGGAATATTTTAACGAAACTGTCAACCTCATGAACCACTATCAAAACTAGACTGTAAATACAATTACGGGACAATAACCGGAACACAATGCTTTAAGCGTATCTTCTGAGGGCGTTGACCGAATTAGACCTGGTCGAAATGATAGCAGAACAAAACTGTTTATTTCGCTCTGACCAAGAGGTTGGATCTAACAGAATCGGCAGAGTGCTCGCCCGTGGTGCTTTGGTGGTCGCAGTTCACTGTGTTCTGGTGGTGTCGTTAAACAAAAACTAAATTTCACTCTACCGCCCGTTCAGTCGCGGCATATGAGGAGAATACAACACGAGTAATGCACGTCGTGGGTGGAGCTTAGATGTTATCGGGACTACACGATTATCAAGGCATATTACTCAGGATTATCTGCCAATCGCAGTCTGCGAGTACAAACAGAGATTGAAAGATAAACCAAATGGATGCGGCGCATCACCGACAGAGGTTTATGAACCCGAACTGGAAACAGTGTCGTCATATCGCTATTTAAGAGCTATCCAACTTCATCAGCTCTCTCGCTGAAACACACCTAGCTTCCGCTCGTAGAATAAAACAAGGTGATCCGGCTCTAGATAATGTCCGTGTTGATTCTTCGTTACGCTCTAAGTGACGTATCAAATACAACCATCGATAGCAGGATTTCGTTCAGCGCTCCCGAGTCAACAATTCTTAACTTTTTGATATTTTGGTTTGGACGTATTGGATGACAACAGCCGATATATTGTTTGTTTGCTGAGATGTCTTTCATTCATTAAATGTTTCATTCATTCATTCATTCATTCTTTATTTCATGCATTCATTCATTCATTCATTCACAGGCTCACTTGAGGCGCTTGCGTCGTAGGATCGAATTGCCTCAATAAACCTCTTCTTTGGGTTTTTTTTCCCGTCCCAACCAGAGCACCACAACTGGCACATCAAAGGCAGTGTTATGTGATGTTCTTTCTGTGAGGACAATATATGTATAAGATACCTAGCTATTAATGGAACAAATTTAGCGGGTTTCCTCTAAGACCTCATTATAACCAGTGCACCACAACTGGTCAAAGGTTGTGATATGTGCTTTCCTGTCTGTGAAAAAGAGCATATAAAAGATCCCTTGCTGAATTAGCAAAAGGTAGCGGGTTTCCTCTGATGACTACGAGTCAGAATTACCAAACGTTTGACATCCAGTAGTCGATGAATAATTAATCAATGTGCTCTAGCAGTGTCGTTAAACAAAACAAACTTCTTCTTCTTCCTCTCTAAGACCTGTCTGCATTACTAAATGTTTGACATCCAGTAGCTGATCGTTAATAAATCATTATGCTCTAATGGTATCGTTACACAATGCAACTTTATACTTTTAATTTCTTTACTGTATACCCTCTATATGAGAAATGCGCATAAAACATTATGTCGTTGTAGCTGCTGCCCTTTATTTTTCTTCTTCTTCACGAACAGGGCATAAGACTGTCCATGATTTAAAAAAAAAGGTTTAACGACTCCACTAGAGCACAATGATTTATTCATTATCGGCTATTGGTTGTCAAACATTTGGTAATTTTGACATATAGTTTTAGAGAGGAAACCGGTTTAAGTTTTTCATTAGTAGCAAGGGATTTTTTATATGCACCATCTCACAAACAGAATAGCACATACCACGGCCTTTGATATACCAGTGCATCTGGAAAGCAATTTCTCATCTGCAAAGAACAGAATGCCTACAGGAAGAACAGAAACACTGAAGACCAGCTTATCATCCCAACTCAGTCAATTGAAAATAGCTTTCAGGAGAAGAACAAATCATAGCAGTCTTCATGGACCTCTCAACGGCCTTTGACAAGGTCTGGAAGGATGCACTCCTGCTGAAGCTGCTGAATGCAGGAATAGCAGGCAACATGCACAGCTGGACCAAGAGTTACCTGCAACACCGAACAGCCAAAGTAAAACTGAATGAAAGTCTGAGCCACCTCATAAAAATCAAACAAGGTGTACCACAGGGTAGTGTCACATCTTCAGCTCTCTTCACAGTTTTCGCCAATGACATCACTGACAATCTGTCCAAACATTTCTCCAAAAAGAGCTACCCCAGGAGAACACCCCGATTTATCTCGGAGTCAAGCTCGACAAACGGATAACGTCGAACCCACACATAAAAGAGGTTGAGAAAAGAGCCACAAGAAAAGTCTCATGAAAAAGTTGGCAGGCACCAAATGGGGACCTGTTATGGAATACGGATCATGAGCCTGGGCAACCGCTGCAAAGACAAACACCAACAGACTGACAAAGATACAGAACACAGGAATGCGCCTTATAACAGGTGGCATGAAAACTACTCCAATCAGTGCACTGGAACAAACAACAGGACTGCTGCCACTAGACACACGAAGGGAGGAGAAACTCTTAATCACGGCCGAGAAGCTAAAGAGGCTTCCATCTCACCCAGCACATCAACAACCCCATGAGCGAACAAAAAAACCGTTTAAAACGAAGCAGCGTAAACAATCTTGCTAGACAGCATGGACACACATACTCTGATATCATACCAAGGATACCTGAAGAATGGGAACCCTTTCATAGATGTAGAGGATTGGACAACATCATCATCATCCATTGTAGAGGATATTTCAGAAATCACCAGGAAGGGAGAACAGTCAGATGCCATTCTAAAGTCTCTCACACTGGAAATGCTTCAAGACAAGTACAGCACCTCACAGTGGACCCCTGTCTACACAGATGGCTCAGCTCAGCTGGAGAGGCAGTAAAGAATGCTGATAGTGATGTCCACCTAAGATTTCCTGATGGACGAGTAACTTCCAGATCATACCCAGCAGGAATACAGTCAACAAACTTCAGAGCAGCAGACACAAATGCCCTTCTTCAAGCCACCAGAATCACCAGAATCACCTGAAGAAAACCTAGTAATAGCAGTTCAACAGGGCCTAGCCTACCTTTCTCTACACATGCAAGTTGTAGTCCAGTGGGTTCCAGCACATTGTGGTATTGCAGGGAATGAACATGCTGACAGTCTGGCAAAGGAGGGAAGTACAATGGAATAGCGAAATTATCCAGTCTCCTTCAGAGAGATAGAAAGTTCCGATGCACCCACGCTACAACCAAGGATGCAATCCATCATCTGGAGAGATACCAAAAGACAACTATTTTCAGGCTAAGAACCGGTCACTGCCATCTCAGATCCCATATGTACCGTCTGAAACTGGCAGACACTGGTGAATGTCCATGTCAAACAGGACCACAGTCCCCAGAGCACATCCTGCAATTCTGCCCCCTCTACGAAGAAGCCAGGATAAAGCACTGGCCGAACGGAGCAACACTGGCTGTCAAGCTTTGGGGTTGCAAAGAAGACTTGATAGAAACAGCTTTTTTTATCACCACAACTGGACTGCACATCTAAAACATGATCAACTATAACTCGAACGCAGAAGACGAGGATATACCAGTCGTGGTGCACTGGCTGGAACGAGAAATAGCCCAATAGGCCCATCGAAAGGGATCGAGATTGTCAAGGACGGCGTGCTTGAGTGTTAACTGGATATATTAAATTTCATTTGAGGATTTACCATGTATTTATTACACAATAATAATACATGCTTTGCATTTACAGAAGCAATGATTCACTCGTATTGTATACACGTGAACACGATCTACCCAGTTTTATCGAGAAGGTTATCACAGGTAAGTAATTTTAAACCTCTCAGTTAGTCATAAAAACGTTAAGCATGGTGTTGAAGATAGCGGCCTATTACAGCATGAACTGCTTCAATACTGGGCAGTGTTTCAGATGGGGTCTTATTTATTATATCAGTAAATGTAATTACTATATATGCAGATGACGTTGTTACCGCATACGCAAGTCGTATAATTAAGTCAGTTATAATATTATATTCCTTTAATTTGTATATAATCCGTTAGGGACATGACTATATGTTCTTCAGTTACTGTGAAAGAGTGTTATCGCGAAAAATAGTGACTGGCGAGGGCTGGGGTGTTAAGGATAATTACCACCGCAGAAATATGCGAAAAGTCCCATTTTAGTCTAAAACTTAACTGTTTGTAAAGTTGAAGAAAACCCTGTAGGCCTATTATCACAGGAAGTCAGGATTTTTTTATTTAACGACGCACTTAACACATTTTATTTACGGTTATATGGCGTCGGATATATGGTTAAGGACAACACAGATATGAGAGAGGAAACACGCTGTCGCCACTTCATGGGCTACTCTTTTCGATTAGCAGCAAGGGATATTTTATATACACCATTCCACAGACAGGATAGTACATACCACAGCCTTTATTAAACCAGTAGTCCTAGATCGATCGCGCATCAGCCGAGCGCTATAACACTGAGCTACTTCTCGCCACCGTATTATCAAAGTGTCCTGCTTCCATTTTCATTAGATCCCCCCCCCCTCCCCCACCCCCTATCCGCCTAAATTATTTTAGTCTAAATTCTAAACACTGAAAATATACGCACATGCACGGACACCCACTCTGTCTGCTGTCTGTCTTCCTAATTTTCTGTCTGTTTGTTTGTCTGTCTGTCTGCCTGTCTGTCTGTGACTGTCTGTCTGTGTATGTCTCCCCCCACCCCCCCTCGCTCTCTCTCTCGTTCGCTCTCTCTCTCTCTCTCTCTCTCTCTCTCTCTCTCTCTCTCTCTCTCTCTCTCTCCCCCCCCCCCCATCGGTCTACAGGCTGGTAGGTACTGGGGTCGGATCCCAGTCGAGGCATGGAATTTTTAATCCAGATACCGACTCCAAACCCTGAGTGAGTTCCCCGCAAGGCTCAATGGGTAGGTGTAAACCACTTGCACCGACCAGTGATCCATAACTGGTTCAACAAAGGCCATGGTTTGTGCTATCCTGTCTGTGGGAAGCGCAAATAAAAGATCCCTTGCTGCCTGTCGTAAAAAAGAGTAGCCTATGTGGCGACAGCGGGTTTCCTCTAAAAAAAATCTGTGTGGTCCTTAACCATATGTCTGACGCTATATAACCGTAAATAAAATGTGTTGAGTGCGTCGTTAAATAAAATACTTCTTTCTTTCTTTCTGTCGGAATGATTGAAACAAACAAATGCTATCGTTTTTTTGTTTCTTCACCGAATCTGGCGATCAGTAAACGTTCAAAATCCTCATCTATCTCGACGCGTATCAAGTTATACCTGTGTATTCTAGTTAAGTACTGTTGATCCTCTTAGTTAAGAGACTGCAGAACCCACAGCCTAAACATAACTTGTAAACAGTCGTGGCCAGCTAGACCCGTATAGCGGCGAGTGTGATTGGTTTTACGTTCATGCACAAATAAACCAAAACGTAAAAGAATTGCAGACGCGTAATTACTGAAGGAAAAAAAAAAAAAACCCCGCTGTCGCCACTACATGGGCTAATCTTTCCGATTAGCAGCAAGGAATCTTTTATTTGCGCTTCCCACAGGCAGGATAGCACAAACCATGGCCTTTGTTGAACCAGTTATGGATCACTGGTCGCTGCAAGTGGTTTACACCTACCCAATGAGCCTTGCGGAACACTCACTCAGGGTTTGGAGTCGGTATCTGGATAAAAAATCCCATGCCTCGACTGGGATCCGAACAGATGAACATAACATAATATTGTTTTGCCAGTGTTGGACCATTGTTCGAGGCGCTATGCATCATGATAAAACCTGCTCTATAGGTCACCTCAATAACAACAATACACTCATTACAACCAATGCACCACAACTGGTTAAAGGCCGTGGTATGTGTTTTCCAGTCTGTAGAAAAGTGCATATAAAAGATCCCTTGCTACTAATGTAAAAATATAACGGGTTTCCTCTGATGACTTCGTGTCAGAAATGCCGTATGTTCGCCATCCAATAGCCGATGATTAAATAATCAATGTGCTCTAGTGGTGTCGTTAAACAAAACATATTTAACTTGTTTTTTGTTTTTTTGTTAGTACAGAAACATTTATTGACCTTCTGCATACAAATTTCAATGTAAATATGTTTGTGCATAAATCACTTTAGCCCTACTAGTAACAAGAGCTGTCACTGATTATCTCTGGAACCTAATTTTGCTAATTTTACGTAAATCAAATTCTGTAAATAAGAATAGTTCAAATAATACAGGTAGAAATATCTACTTAGCCAAAACGTTTAGCAATTTGGTAAATGTGCTCAAATAAAAGAAAACTCGTGACTTACAAAATAATATTAGACACAGCATTTAATCGAGGCATCATTTTGTCTGAGCACCTTGGGCATGGCATGTTGACAGCGGTACAACGTCAGCTTATGCTTCTGATGAGACTGTGGATCTCTGGAATAGTGACAGAGATCCATCCATTAACGAGCTAAATCATGTTTAAGGTTGTGGACGTTGTGAATATGCGGGTGATGTCCCCGCATCCTACGAACTAACAAATTCCATACCTGCACAGTCAGGCGATCTTGCAAGCCAGTTTAGTGCCTCAATATTGTTCTTCTGAAGTAGTCCAGTCGTTAGTCTGGCTGAATGAATGCTGTCGTGCATTGTCCTGTTGAAGCAGAATGCCTGGACGCTGCTGCATGAACGGAATAACAACTGGTGTGGTGATTTCGTCACTGTAATGCTGATCATTCAGATTTCCATGACTGATGAAAATGAGGTTATGCTCACACCATGACCCTACCACCACCACCACATCGGTCACGTTCAGTGCATGAGGCGACATTGTACCACTGTCAATGCCATATGTGCTCAGACTCGTTACTGACAATTCTCAGATGTTCGTGTATGGACCCCCAAGCACCATTTAACGACGTGACAGTCACACATTTCATTTTGTATTAAAAATCTCCTTTAGTGTAATCGGTTGAACTCCATTAATAGGTAAGAATAGGAATAGGAAATGTTTTATTTAACGACGCACTCAACACTTTATATTTACGGTTATATGGCGTCAAACATATGGTTAAAGACCACACAGATATTAAGAGAGGAAACCCGCTGTCACCACTTCATGAGCTACTCTTTTCGATTAGCATCAAGGGATATTTTATATGCACTATCCCACAGACAGGGTAGTACATACTATGGCCTTTGATATGCCAGTCGTGGTGCACTGGCTGGAACGAGAAATAGCTCAATGGGTCCACCGACGGGAATCGATCCCAGACCGACCGCGCATGGAGCGAGCGCTTTACCACTGTGCCACGTCCCGCCCCCTAATAGGTAAAAAGGAAGGAAATGTTTTATTTAACGACGCACTCAACACATTTTATTTACGGTTATATGGCGTCAGATATATGGTTGGAACCACACAGAAATTGAGGAAGGAAACCCGCTGTCGCCACTTGATAGGCTACTCTTTTCGATTAGCAGCAAGGGATCTTTTATATGCACCATCCCATAGACAGGATAACACATATCACGGTCTCTGATATACCAGTCGTGGTGCACTGGCTAGAACGAGAAACAGCCCAATTGGCGCACTAACAGGGATCGATCCCAAACCTACAGCGCATTAAGCGAGTGCTTTACCACTGGGCTACATCCGGCCCCTCAATCCAACAGTGCTCGATTAACTTTATTAAATGTGGCTTGTGTACTTTTATTGCTGTATTATTGTATTATTACTGTTGACCTCTTGTTTTTACTTTAATCTGTACACAAGGTGAGACATAAATAAAGAATTTGTCTGTCTGATTAATCGATACATCACTAACTGTAACTATAACCGACTGGTGAGCCTGGTTCCCATGAAATCTGTAACTGGTCGTCGATCTACGCTCACTGACGCAGACCAACACCCCACCCCACCCTAACATTTTTATAGGAACACAGATCGCCGACGGATCGGAGATGTTGAAATCTGTTCATCATTGCAAATCTGTCACACAGCATCTACGTTAGTCTGCGTTGAGACGGGACGGTCTGCGTTGAATTGCATCCATTACGGACTTTACGGAAACCAGCCTTGACTGGTGGAGATGCGATGTATAAGTACGTATACCAACATTAACCGAAGACTTGGACGGGAGAGGGAAAGTTTTCCTCCCGTTACCCCCCTCTATCTGTCAATCTAAAGAGGGATTTTTTTGATGGGGCGTCTATAAAAAAAAATGGGGCATGGTTTTTTTGGGGGTAATATAAAGAAATATAAAAAAAATATATATTTAAAAAAAAAAAAAAAAAAAAAATTATAATTTTTTTTTTTTTTAATAACGTCATATGTTGTAGTGTGTCCCACCTCTGACCCCGTTGTCTTTTCACGCACACATCCATACATACATTGATGATACATGTAATCATTTCATTATAATTTAACATACAACATATACAAATTAATCACTTACCTTAAACTTGAATCAGCAAGTCTTGAACTGGAAACCCTCGGCTACTATCGGTAGCGATAATTCGTGGCACTGTTATCCAACTGCGCTAAGCAGGTGAGTTGATGATAAGTGTTCAAAACTTTTAGTCATTCGTCGTCTTCTTGTTTATGACTAATATTGTGTTATTATTTAAAATATTAATTATAATATTGATTTATGACCAGAATATAGTTATATTTATCATTGTCTGATGTCTAAATGTGAAAAGAAATCATTTTATTATAAAATATATTTTTTAATTACCGGAATTGTACGGAAATTAACGAACAAAGAGATCGTTGTATTCCGAGTATATAATACTTTCTACTAGTGATTATAAAATGACGACTACAGCGACCTGAAATTGATGTACGAGTTCATAGGTCAAAACTAACTGCACGTGCTATATCAATAGGAAATGCATGATTCAACATACAGCTTGCATGACATGCACCACGAGATTCATGTTGTTAAAAAAAAGATAAAGGTGAGTGTTTCTTCTTCCTACTTTGCTACATTTATAGAAATGAGTAAAAAACGTATGTTAAAAGAAAAATTAGTATCAGAAAATATTAAGAAACTCGGAAAGATTATAAAAGTTTAAGTCTTTTCACTAGTGACAGTTCTTCTATTGACGAACCTTTCACCTCAGGCCAAACAAAATTTCGTAATAGTGATTTGTCTACAGATAAAAGTATTAGTTTGTTTTCGTCTTCTTCAAGCAGTGACAATGATGATGTGGTGATTCCTTGCGGACAAAGTGTGTCACATTTACAGCCGACGGATAATGTCAGTCAAATAAATAACAACATTTTGGAGGAACCAATAGCCAGTACGAGTACAGAAACTAATATCACTGAGTTGAACCCTTCTGTTAGCCAATTTTATAATTTCTATACTTTATCATTGAATATTTCCAGTGAAATTAAAGCTATCGAATTTTCACCTTTTAATCGTAAGTATACTTGTAGAATACAGTATTTTAAGTTTTGACAACAATGGCCGACATACTTGTGTTGATACGTTACCTCGCTTGACTTTTTGGATTCATAATAGCTAATTTGGTGGTAAGATATTTGTTAGCATACTTACCTCATATAGTTAATTTATTACATTAAAATTTTTGCAAATACTTGAAAATAAATTTATTAGTATATATCGGGGGGTAACGGGAGGAAATATTACCCAATTAACGAGCTACTCTCGGCGTATTAAAATTCCAAACCTACTCGTAGCTCCCTATCTTTCATTTTCGGCAGACCGTACAAAATTGCGCCAAAAATCCTTCACCTAAATGGCGCACCTTTTCTATTTGGCTGTAATTATCAATTCCAAATTCCATAGAACCATACCACCCTCCGCCTGTTACCGGTCATGGCCGGACTGCTAGTGCTCTCTTGCACCTGTCAGTGCAGGCGGTCCCTCCTTCTACCCACCCCAACCTTTTCTGTCCTGGACGGAGAAGCCGGTCAAGGCCGGCACCTGTGCCCAGGACAGACGTGCGCTAAAACAGCTTGCTCTGAATGTGCACGTTAAACCCTATTGGATTGGATTGGATTAACCGAAGACATTCACATTTTAAAAAGACTGTCTTCGTTTTTTCTGGGTATGACTTCTATACACCTTGATTTTTTTGATTTTTTATAACTATATATTAGTATTTAAGTCAGTTTCATGGCCTGACATCGTTTCCTTTCCCAAGACGTAATTGTGCATATGTAATATTTGTGTGATTTTGTCTCTTGTAGATAATTTTGTTTCTATGCAAGGAAGGAAGAATTTTATTTAATGACGCACTCAACACATTTTATTTACGGTTATATGGCGTCGGTCTGTTTCTATGCAGTGACATACTCGTCAAACCATTTTAGTCCAATTAGTTATTTTATGAAGCTATGTTCAACTATTTTTCTTTAATATTACTCCATAATTAAAATTTTGTCTGGGATTTTGAGATAAACCATCCTCGGACACAGTGATATTATAAAGATATAGATCTATGTTAAGATACATTTCACCTCAGATAAGCTATCTACTAATTCCTGCATTTAACAATATTCCTTGGCGTATCACCAAGGGAGGGTTTGGAGGCACGAACTCAATCTCTTCAATTTTGTTTTCTTTATGCATTTTAAAATTTTATATTTAAAAATCATTCTTTCTTAATCCATACCTGTAACATCACACTACTGTTCAGGGTGTAGAAGTGTTCAAGAATCAACACCTGTGAAACAATTAAGAATTGAACTTTTATGCGTTCAAGTCAGGGATTTGAACCTACTACTGACATAACTTGTTCATTGTATACAAGTTGAACACTTTAGCCCACGAGGCCAAACATCTGCATCATCGAATACATATGTAATTTAAGCCTTATAAACCTGATACTATAGTTACTCTTGTAATTAAAATAAAGATGTCAGTAAACAGGTAATTTGGGACCTTTATTGGAACAGACTATAACACATTTTGATCATATGTGTCGATTTCATTTACCCTTAAACAAACTTTTAATTTAAAACTGTAAGTTAACTGATTATTTCAAATTGCAGCATAAATGATGAATTATGACAAACATATTTATTGAATATAAATTCGACATAAGTACGTTCGAAATTTACACAATCTTGCAACCACTTAAAGGTGCTATATCATAGTTATATGTGAGCATCTGTTTCTGATAAAGATTCTCCAATAAAAATGTATTTTCTACTAGTAGATAAAATTATTTCTTATAATCATTTATGGGCATATAGTTAAAGGCGTCTTCTTTAAATGTTAAATCAAGAAGTTTATTAAGAAAATGATTTTCAATAGCTGTCATTGTGCAACATTGAGATATCACCTTTAATACCGGTATAATAGATCACAAACTCAGAATTGTTCTTTACAGTTTTGCTGAAAAGTTACTTATAAATAACTACAAAGAATTTTGTTTTGGAGAGGGATATAGGGGTAAACCATCATCAGAAACAGTCCCTCACATATTGTACATAACAGCAATGACATTGACACATGTTGACCAAAATATGTTATAGTCTCTTCCAATAAAGTGCACAAATCACCTGTTTACTGACATCTTTCTTTTAATTTCAAGAGTAAACACCACCTTGTACATCAATGTGAGCCAAAACAAGTAAATGCTAAATTAGGTAGACTATAATTAAATAGATATTTACAAAATATTTACTTGTCTGTGTAATATATATGTAAGAAATAATAGACGAACATCATTTTTATTCTATTTCCGACAGTACTATAGTGATAGTAATATATTCTTGCGAAACACAGCGAAGATTGTCGGAAATTAAATCGGAAATCAGATATTACACGTTTAGCACGTGCCACACGCTTAATGCCATCCAATCACTGCTGAGGATTTCCAGATCGAATCGTTCAGGGTAGGTCCGATAGAACAGAACAGAATTGTATTCACTCGGAACACTATCGGTACATCTGGGGTGGAATGAATGAATGAATGTTTAACGACACCCCAGCACGAAAAATACATCAGCTATTGGGTGTAAAACTATGGTAATGCAAACAAATAAAGTGATGATCAACATCAATATAAACATTCAAGATTTAAATAAAAACAGTGTAAAGAACTGTGCAAAAACACAAATATCACAGATAGATACTGAATTTTACTCAAAACTTCAATTTTGTTCTGTATCAAAGAAAATGTTACACCCCTGCACCACGGTGAGGTTACAGCACACGCAGGGGATCATCTGAGGTGGTTTACAAACATTTTGGTGTACTGCTTAAAAGAATAATACAATCAAACATTCAAATAACTAAATAAATAAATTTACAACACACATGTACACAATAATATACAGGTAATATAATATAAACTTACAACTAAGTAACTTAAGAAAGATAAATGTTTTTAAACACGTCGTTAATCAAATTAATAAAAAAACTTTTTTTTATATTTGATAGTTTTGTGGAGTTCAATAGCTGTTGGGTCTGATACAAAAAAATGTCTTTACATATGTACTTTTTTCATTAGTAAAATGAGGACACTGAAATAAATAATGGAACTCATCACCTACTGCAATGTTATAGAGAGGACATAATATTATTCTATCCTTTTTTTTCTTCAATATTCTGCCATCTACCTGTTTCAATCGGTAGATAATGATTGCTTGTTCTTTTTTTTAAATTCAATTCAATTCATTTATTTTCCATATACGGAGTACCTTACCGCATTACGGAATGTTCTGAAGCGGCTAAAATAATGCGAAGTTTTTCAGGCAAGTACAGAAGGTAGTTTTCACATTCATGTTTTGTTTTAAATATCCTATAGGTAATGCATTTTGGATATTAGCTTTAGTTACCATTCCAAACTTGTAGGTATTGATATCTTAGTCGTTCAGAAACTGTACGAATAAAAGCTTTTTTATTTAAAATGTTTTGGTTTAACCAGTAATTACCCAAGCCGAGTTTATTTAGAGTATCATGTATATGTATCAACCACTTAAACCTATAACCATACTGAACATTTTCACTTATCATAATTCTATACAGTATATCTGGTATTTTGGATGTCTTTCCGGTGATCAACGTAGCCCAAAAATTTAGCATCCTAAT
Organism: Gigantopelta aegis; assembly: GCF_016097555.1. Taxonomy (NCBI): domain Eukaryota; kingdom Metazoa; phylum Mollusca; class Gastropoda; order Neomphalida; family Peltospiridae; genus Gigantopelta; species Gigantopelta aegis. The sequence goes on along the minus strand of NC_054704.1, from coordinate 34,783,065 downwards.
TTTTATCTTCATATCTAATGGAAAAGCTCCTAATTCTCCGTAAATCATGGGAAGTGGTGATCCTATGATTTTCGGTTATTAGTTTTGTAAATATTCATTGCCATTTTAACCATTATTTTAAGTAAAAAAGATAAGATAGAAGTTAATTTAGTAGTCACGTAATTTGTTTTAATGAATAATGGATTAAGTTGGAGAATGCAATCGGAAGTGTAGATTCATGAAACATAATTAACTCGCCTCTACGGGGTTCGAATCTACACCTCCTCGTACATTCTCCATTACATAATACTATATCAGGCGAGACTACGATCCAGCTGTATATAATTCAGGGGCCTAATTCACTAAGCTGTCGCAACTTTACAATCTATAGTCCGTCCCATCCTTTAATACACAAAGCTGTCGCAACTTTACAATCTATAGTCCGTCCCATCCTTTAATACACAAAGCTGTCGCAACTTTACAATCTATAGTCCGTCCCATCCTTTAATACACAAAGCTGTCGCAACTTTACAATCTATAGTCCGTCCCATCCTTTAATACACAAAGCTGTCGCAACTTTACAATCTATAGTCCGTCCCATCCTTTAATACACAAAGCTGTCGCAACTTTGCAATCTATAGTCCGTCCCATCCTTTAATAAAAAATGTGTTTTGAAAAATAATTTCAGTTTGATTTGGCGTAAGAAGAAAAGTAAAAGTGTTTTTGAAATAACAAAAAGTGACCATTTTTGTGTGAAATTAAAAAATATATATTTTCGGTTTAGAAATTGTAATTGTTTGTTATTTCAAAACACTTTTACTTTTCCTCTTACGTCACACCAAACTGAAATTATTTACAAAAACATTTTTATAAAAGGATATGACGGACTATAGTAGCGCAGTACAAAAAGACCTCCAAGGACGATGCACTGTTTTTATTTATTATTGAAACATATTTTATTGCATATAAGGTACAAATGCACTGCTGCCTAAGAGAGCGCTGTGAATTAGATTTCTAGCAAATATCTTGTCAAAGAACAAGATGATGCAGAGTGGAACGTAAAAAAGACGAATTTTAGGACCAAAAAAAAAAAATTGGAATTTTTTTTCGAAAAGAGATCAAATTGACTGCCAGAAAATGAATGGGCAGACGTCAATAGGTTAGCTAATGAGAATTACTTTCAATTCACTTCCACCAGTTCAACAGACAGTATTTTCTAAAGACGAAATTGCGTTATATTACAGTAATTATTTATTCTCAGTGTTTCTTAACCAAACACATTTCGTACATCTTTTGTAACATTATGCCATTTCCCAATATTTCAATAGATTATATAAAAAAAACCCAAATGTGCCCGTTTTACTAAATTACGCTATGAACTGGATTTCTGACCTAACCCTTGCAATCATCATTAGAGTAGATCCATGTGGGGAAATGCGTGTGTTTTTTCTTCTAATTAGTGAAGCCATACATGAATCAGTTATTAGATTCAACATTCCAGTATTCCTCTACCCCGGCCCTAGATGTATCAAGGTTTTATGCCGTAGTAACTTGAGACTAACAGGTTCTAACTGCCATATTTGTCTTTTTGAAATTTTCGTATATTTTTTAACTTTATAATCCTGATTATTTCCCACTCATTAAATATCGTAGTAAAACAATACCATAATGTTGGTTGAATCTCATAATATACAGGATCGAACCACCTCGGTGGATCCATTCAGCTGATTGGTTTTTCTCGTTCCAACCAGTGCACCACAACTGGACAAAGGCTATGGTATGTGCTTTCCTGTCTGTGGCAAAGTGCATAATACAAATATCCATTGCTTCATTAAGAAAAATGTAATGGGTTTCCTCTGATGACTACGAGTTAAAATTACCAAATATTTTACAGTATATTAAATAAAACATTTAACGTCGTTAAATAAAACATTTCCTTCTTTCCTTCCAATAGCCGATGATTAATTAATCAATGTGCTCAGGTGGTGTCGTTAAACAAAACAAACTCATAATATACATGTTAAGTTTTATGTAATTGTCAGTTAGAGCCCTATCTCGAAATACCATAACCATGATGATGAATATCGACATCACCAGAACCAACATCCTCACCATCGTGAACAACAACAGCAACAACAACAACAGCAACTGAATTGAACATCAACAATCTATAGTCTAGTCACTTAAATTGACATGCTCGACTTTGATGAGTCGTGTACGGGTATACAGTTCTGAACTGTTCTGGTTTCTTGTAAAGCTAACCAAAGAGTTTAAAGGGACATACCCTAGTTTTTAAACACTAAGACATATTTTTTGTACTATTAGAGCCGTTTTTGATAACTGAAATCATACTTTACTTACATTTTATTGTTTAGATTATCGATTTCCGTACGTTCGAAGTGTTTTTGGTCATCCTGGTGTTTCTAATATCACAAAATGCATTTCTCATATTTTAAAAAACGCACGTTTGTCTGAGAACTAACAGTTATGGAGTCGAGTTTTAGTCTAATTTTAGATGGTAATTCACCATTTCAAAGTTACAGACTCATTTTTCACTCAATTGTAACTTTATTCAAATGCGTTACAGGTTTGTAGATTAACTAAACTTCTTGTTAATTTTTACGGGTTAAAACTAGGGTCTGTTTCTTTAAAACCAGTGATAAAAATGACCTGTTGTAATGGCGAATGCATCTGTATGAAAACGGAAACGTATCACACGCTCTGCTCTATAGTCGCATCTAATGTACACTTTGGTATTTCTACAAACATCGCATACAAACTGACATGGATTGAATTCACACTTTGCTTTGTACAGAGATACAATCTTGGCACTAAAATACTTTCGATTCTGTACAAATGAGAGAGCGGAAGCACGTCGCTCGCTACACTCGCTATATACTCAGTCGGCGGATGTAATGTTTGCTTTCACTACAAACCTCGCACGCAATGGAACAAATAACGAGTTTCAGAGCTTGCTGGTCTGTGCCATGACATACATAATAAAGTCAGGGCTTGTTAACTGGGACGGGGCAGTTGGTGTCCTGTGATTCAAGCCCAAGGGGGTTCTCCAATTTCGACACTTGTGATTCATTTGTTAAATGTTGCGACTTCTGGTTAACAATATGCTGACTGTGATCCATGCCTCCCGTAACTTGAATTGAACTCACTGAACAGGAAAACAAATAGCAATAATCATTTGAAAATAAAATAAAATTACATACGGTGCAATGATATAAAGATCATGGATGTAACAAGGAAGACATTATATCCATTCGCTTAATGTTTCTGTTCAAACCCCCCCCCCCGTGGGGGGGGGGGGGTCCTGGGTCCCGTTCCATGAAGCGATCTTAGCACTAAGATCGCCTTAGTGCATAAGGTAGCTATGCTCTTAAGGTGATCTTAGGGCTAAGATCGCTTTGTGGAACGGGACCCTGGTTAGATGTTATGGGTGTTTAGTTAGAACCACTCTATAGAACGAGTCAAACCCTGTGTTGTATATATTGACTATACACAACACAGGGTATGACACATACACTCCAACCAGGACCCGAACACCCGTGGTTCCCCATGTGACATCACACGTCTTTACCGGTAGTTCTAATTCTCCCCGCATGTACACGTAAAGCGCCCCAATAAAGGCAATGTCTGTAGGATCTGTACGAGTATGGGGTTAGGGGAGAGGGCTGGACGTATCCCAGTGGTACATCGCTCGCTTGGTGCGCGGTCGGTCTGGGATCGATCCCTGTCGGTGGCCCCATTGGGCTATCTCTCGTTCCAGCCAGTGCACCACGACTGGTATATGTATTTGCTGTCCTGTCTGTGGATGGTGCATATGAAAGATTCCTTGCTACTAATGAAAAGATGTAGCGGGTTTCCTCTCTAAAACTATATGTCGAATTACTAAGTGTTTGACATCCACTAGCCGATGATTAATAAATAAATAAATGTGCTCTAGTGGTGTCGTTAAATAAAACAAATTTTAACTTTTATACGAGTATGATCCACAGTGGCCGCATAGCTACACCCATTTCATTTTGTCCCGTTCCAACTGTTATTATTCTCAAGCAATGAATCTTTCATTGATAAAGTGTTAGTTTTATGAGATTTAGTACCCAAACCTCCAGAGTCCGTTTTCCTTTGTTGGGTAAATCAATACGTGTTTGGATATTTGCCCGTTCTGACATCAGTCTACCTGCTACAAGCACGACTACATTTCCGCTGAGCATCAATCATCGGCGCAGTGTGTTCTACGACCACTAGTTAGGAGGAGCGCCTGGGGTATACTCCGTGCGGCCACCACAATAATGTCTGCTTCTATTCTCTGTGTCTTCAATGATTATCATTTCAATCATATCACGGACTACCATACTTAATTAATAACCCCGTCCTTTGCCCCCTAACGCTTAACCTAACGGTATAATGACAGGGTTTAAGGCCAAACCTAGCAATTGTTCCATCCCTCTAGTCATTTTCAAAGCCATAGTCTTTCATCACGGTGCATATTATGTAGTAGGTAGCAGGTAGAAACCGACTTAAACTGTCTTTACTATCTTTCTTCTGTCGACGTTATTTCATAGCGCCGTACTTAATGGAGTGAGTTTGCAGCAAAAAGAAAGAAAAAATCCCAGTTTTTGTCTAGACGGACAAAACCCTATAATAGGGTTGCATATCACCATTAATTACTTCATACAATTCAATACAATTTTTATGTTAGAATATAATCTGTACAAATTACAATTATATCGAGAGGATCATGTGACTACTAAGTTTAGGAGGTACACTCCAGTGACAAATACCTTACACTGATTTCATTTCATTTTAACTTATTTCCGTGCTTATATCCAATTAAGGTTCAAGCACGATGTCCTGGGCACACATCTCAGCTATCTGAGCTGTTTGTCCAATACAGTGGGTTAGTGGTTAGTTGTTAGTGGTTGGCGAGAGACAAAGAGGATGTAATGGTCTTACACCTACCCATTGAGTCGTTGAAACTCGCTCTGTGTTGGAGCCGGTACCAGGCTGCGAACCCAGTACCTACCAGCCTTATGTCTGATGTCGTAACCACGACACCACCAAGACAGGTTGCAAACAATCAACCATGAAAATGTTCAGTTAGCCACTCGCATGCCAGCGTACCGTTTCATGTTGTTGTTATACAAGTCATAATTTATTAATAATTATGAAATTATAATTACAGCATTAAGTGTTGTTTTTCATCACAGAAAACGTTTAATCTTGGATGTAATTGCCACATTCATATTCCTAATATAACAAAACACCTAACTTTACGATTACAATATAGCAGTAACGTGTTGGGAATTATAGCAGGATGTATTTTAGTCAGTGGATTGTGTACAGTTGTTGTCAGTTAGTATAACTTCAAAGTAATAGCAGTTATTTAAATACTACACAGGTAAACCTACTTACAATAACCACAGACAGATTTCAAAAGGCATATCCGAATTTTGTATCATATTGAGGGACTATTTCCTAAACCGGAGTACATTTAGCTGCTACAACAAGTAACGACATGACAAATTGTGGCGAGGTACCTATATTACTGTGCCGTGATTCGTTGTTTTCTTTTTTACTCCCACATAATTATTTTAGATTAGGTTTCACATGTGGTTTGTTTGATGCAAAAAGAAAAAGAAAGAAGTGTTTTATTTAACGACGCACTCAACACATTTTATTTACGGTTATATGGCGTCAGACATATGGTTAAGGACCACACAGATTTTGAGAGGAAACCCGCTGTCGCCACTACATGGGCTACTCTTCCGATTGACAGCAAGGGATCTTTTATTTGCGCTTCCCACAGGCAGGATAGCACAAACCATGGCCTTTGTTGAACCAGTTATGGATCACTGGTCGGTGCAAGTGGTTTACACCTACCCATTGAGCCTTGCGGAGCACTCACTCAGGGTTTGGAGTCGGTATCTGGATTAAAAATCCCATGCCTCGACTGGGATCCGAACCCAGTACCTACCAGCCTGTAGACCGATGGCCTGCCACGACGCCACCGAGGCTGGTCTTGTTTGATGCATGCCATATATGAGTCATTAGAACTATGTGAACACTGCTTGATAGCTAATTTAATCTAGACGGACGGACGGACACGCGACTGATAGACATTAAATTTATTGCAGTCTCACTGTGTGCACAAAGTTTAAAATAGAAAAAAATATATAATAATGAAACTTCACCTAAGGAAGGAAGGAAGGGAATGTTTTATTTAACGACGCACTCAACACATTTTATTTACGGTTATATGGCGTCAGAAATATGATATTGAGAGAGGAAACCCGCTGTCGCCACTTCGTGGGCTACTCTTTTCGATAAGCAGCAAGGGATCTTTTATATGCACCATCCCACAGACAGGGTGGCACATACCACGGCCTTTGATATACCAGTCGTGGTGCACTGGCTGGAACAAGAAATAGCCCAATGGGCCCACCGACGGGGATCAAGCGAACGCTGTACCACTGGGCTACGTCCCGCCCGCACCTGAGGTGTTATGACAGAACATGTTTAAAACATGCATTTAAAATAAAATAAAGACACTTTCAGTTATAAAATAAAATACAAAAGTCCTAGCAACATTTAGCGTTACGTTTCAATAAATCTAGAAAGCGGAAAATGATATATATATATTTATCAAATATGTTATAAAATGTTCCACTTTAATTTTATATTATTAGGACAGAAAATACTCTTTTTTTATATAGTATTTACATTTAATGGTACTCGTGCTGTAATTTAAATGTTCGAAATCGAACCAGTGAGGTCCACAAAACGTAGGACTGTGTTAAAACGTAGGCATTATTTTCAATAGAATTATACAGATTAAACCACAAAAATGCAACTTGCACAACATTTCTAAAAATAATAAACGCCGCATCAGTAAAAAAAAAAAAACAACCCAGATAACTTCTTACTAATGAAATAATTTGCGAATTAAGTGTTGTTTTTCATTTGTCACAGAAAAGGTTTCTTCTTGGATTTTATTGCCACATTCATATTCTTAGTATAACCCCCCCCCCCCCCCCCCCCCCCCCCCCCCCAACTTCCCGATTACAATGTAGCAATAACTTGTTGGGAATTATAGCAGGTCACATATATTAGTCAGAGATAAATATACGGATGGAAAGAAATGGAGGAACACATAAATAGTAACGGCACAAATTGACTGCGTCCAAAAACCTCATCCACCGAATCAGGAAGGAAGGAAATGTTTTATTTAACGACGCACTCAACACATTATATTTATATGGTTATATGGCGTCGGACATAATTATGGTTAAGGACCACACAGATATTGAGAGAGGAAACCCGCTGTCGCCACTTCATGGGCTACTCATGTTATTATTGTGCGAGTTTCACTCCCTTGATGGCGGACCGATCACGTGATTCTAAACATGGCCGGGCACAGTACTTTGACGTCACTAACCAATAAACCCGTCTATACAGCTGTATATGTATCTGTCGAAAACTATGGCTTTAGTTAAATTTTTACAAGGAAGGGAATGAAGGAAATGTTTCATTTAACGACGCAGTCAACAGATTTTATTTACGGTTATATGGCGTCGGACATATGGTTAAGGACCACACAGATATTGAGGGAGGAAACCAGCTGTCGCCACTTCATGGGCTACTCTTTTCGATTAGCAGCAAGGGATCTTTTGTATGCACCATCCTACAAACAGGATAACACATACCACGGCCTTTGATATATCAGCCATGGTGCACTGGCTGGAGCGAGAAATAGCTCAATAGTCCCACCGACGAGGATCGATCTCAGACCGACCGCGCATCAAGCGAATGTTTTACAACTGGACTACGTCCCGCCCCCGAATCATGAAGTTAGCCAGTCCCACATGACATCTCTGTAATTTATACAGACATAAGTACTATAGTACAGAATTAAATCTGGTCTCAAATATATGTTCTATCAGTATACAGAAAACAAATAGCAGTGTTTAATAGGAAAAGAGGGCTTTTTCCAGGGTGTGAATTTAATACAATTCTTTTTGTCCAGTGATCTTCAATATTTAAAATAAATATCAACGTCTCTAACAACGTCATCAATAGTGGTGTTTTCACCGTATATACATCTGTATATGTATCTTTTAAAAAACACCGGCCTCGGTGGCGTCGTTGCAGGCCATCGGTCTATAGGCTGGTAGGTACTGGGTTCGGATCCCAGTCGAGGCATGGCATTTTTAATCCAGAGACCGACTCCAAAACCTGAGTGAGTGCTCCGCAAGGCTCAATGGGTAGGTGTAAACCACTTGCACCGACCAGTGATCCATAACTGGTTCAACAAAGGCCATGGTTTGTGCTATCCTGCCTGTGGGAAGCGCAAATAAAAGATCCCTTGCTGCTAATCGGAAGAGTAGCCCATGTAGTGGCGACAGCGGGTTTCCTCTCAAAATCTGTGTGGTCCTTAACCATATGTCTGGCGCCATATAACCGTAAATAAAATGTGTTGAGTGCGTCGTTAAATAAAACATTTCTTCTTCTTCTTTTAAAAAACACGGCTTTAGTTATAGTTTTAAAACTTACAGACGCAGCAGGAATCTAATGCTATCTCGATCCTGCCACATCTCTCCCCCCACCAAACCCCCGGTCCTCCCACCACGTGACTGTTTTTCAAAGAGATTTAATTATAGTCGCCAGTAAATTAAAGCCAGCCAATTTTCTGCTTGGAACATGCTTTTACTTGAATGGTTCTAAGAAATGAATAGCTGTAAAACTTTGACACATAATACATTCTGGCTGTTACTCGAAAGCCCGAAAAAAAGTCAATTTACCTCTTGTAAGAGCGGTGTTTACCCTTTAACAAAATGGCTATCTGGCAGAAGGATATAATTGTATTAGTTTGTCAGCGTAATAACATTTTATTGCGTAAATCAAATCTTCGGGCAGAACGCCCCTGTGTATAAATATTGATATTACTCTTGCTGTTATCGCATTTTCCCTCCCTTTTTGTGACCGCACCGTTACTTTTATTGTGAAATGTAAACCAACATTTACAAATGTTCGTTTTGGTACCTCGGGCAACTAAAACATAATAAAGAAAATGTTTTGACGTATATTTAACAGACGATTAAACTCACTGTTTTAAAAAAATCTAATTAAGGTCTTAGCACCAGATGTAAGCTTCCACTATGTGAGTTTCATAATGCAATAACATAGATTAATCTACTCTCAGATAGAACATCACGATACTGTGGCAAACTGACTGCTTGCTTGCTTTCTTTGTTGTCTGTCTAACTGCCTGTCTGTATTTGTATCTGCGTCTGTGTTTGTCTCTGACTGTCTTATTTGTCTATCTCCATATATGTTTTTGTCTGTCTGTCCTCCTCCCCCCCCCCCCTCTCTCTGTCTCTGTCTGTCTGTCTGTCTCTCTCTTTCTCCCCCTCTTTCTCCCCCTCTTTCTCTCTCTCTCTCTCTCTCTCTCTCTCTCTCTCTCTCTCTCTCTCTCTCTCTCTCTCTCTCTCTCTCTCTCTCTCTCTATCTATTTATATGTCTATCTCTTCAGTAGCAACAGCAACATCAATAACAACAATACGAATGCTACATTTTAAAATACATTTGCAAACCAATAACAAAGTTTGTGAAATAAAATTGTATATTAAATTTAGTTTATTGTTATAAACTGAATGCCATCTTATGAAACATTGTCCTTTTCAACTATCCAATCACATTAAAAAAAAAAAAATTATGAACAGAATCTTTGGTATTCTTCAAACGAAGGTCAGTGGTAAAGCGATTGCTTGCTGCGCGGTCCGTCTAGGCAGTTTCAGCCAGTGCATCACGACTGGTATATCAAAGGCCGTGGTATGTGCTATTCTGTCTGTGGGATAATGCATATAAAAAATCCCTTTCTACTAATGAAACAATTTAACGGGTTTCCTCTCTAAGACTATATGTCAAAATTACCAAATGTTTGACATCCAATGGCCGATGATTAATAAATCAATGTGTTCTAGTGGTGTCGTTAAACAAAACAAACTTTAAACTTTCTTCAAACGACACATCGTAATGAAAACATCACTTTCTGTAAAGGGGTATGTCCGAGTAACTCTCCATTCCTGGAAAATAATGGAGCGTCGAGACAATAAATAGTGTGACGTCACAGGTGTATTTTAAATACAATTATACTACACCCCCAAAGTCCTTGGTTCATTGCGTGTTTCGTCCTGTTGTGATCCATCTCGTCGTCTCAGTGTGCGGGGTCTGTGAAGACAGTTGTCAGGCGAAGCGTTGGAGACGAGATGCTCAAAATTAGCTCAAGACGACTCAAACCTTGTCTGGAATGAGCGTTGGGCTCGTTACGTGCCAGTTTCTCCAGTGGGCGGTCTACTTAACAAGATAGAGGAAAATAAAAGATTGTCGTGGGTTTTTTTCCGTTCGTATATCCTTCACAATACGTGGCATCACGCGATTTAAAATCAATTAATTGCTACTTACACACACAAACGCACATACGCATGTACGCACCAACCCACCTACACGTACACAGATATATATATATATATATATATATATATATATATATATATATATATATAGAGAGAGAGAGAGAGAGAGAGAGAGAGAGAGAGAGAGAGAGAGAGAGAGAGAGAGAGAGAGAGAGAGAGAGAGAGAGAGAGAGAGAGAGAGAGAGAGAGAGAGAGAGAGAGAGAGAGAGAGAGAGAGAGAGAGAGAGAGAGAGAGAGAGAGAGAGAGAGAGAGAGAGAGAGAGAGAGAGAGAGAGACGCACACGCAACATCATTGCAGTGTAAGACTTTACTTGTTTGTTGTTTGATGTTTTTACTAATTAAGTTGTCCCCCGCCCCCCCCCCCCCCCCCCCCAAAAAAAAAAAAAAAAAAAAAGAAGAAGAAAAAGATTTACACTTTACGTGTAACAGAGCCGTTTATTTAAAGGGACAGGCCCTAGTTTCAACCCGTGAAAATCAACACTAAGTTTAGTTAATCTACAAACCTGTAACACATTTGGATAAAGTTACAATTGAGTGAAACATTAGTCTGTGACTTTGAAATGGTAAAATAGCCTCTAAAAATAGACTAAAATTCGACTCCATAACTGTTACTTCTCGGACGTACGCGCGTTTTTAAAAATATGACAAATGCATTTTGTGATATTTAAAACACCAGGATGACCAAAAACACTTCGAATGTACGGAAATGGATAATCTAAACAATAAAATGTAAGTAAAGTATGATTTTTGTTATCAAAAAACGGCTCTAGTATTAAAACATATGCCTTAGTGTTTAAAAACTAGGGTATGTCCCTTTAAAGTGGCCGTTCAGCAACGGCATGTGAGATTAAGAGAATTTAACATACTAATTAATATGTGAGAGGATGTTTTTAAATAAAAATTAATATCAAAATATGACATATTGTGCACAGTATACATTGGGTAAGCGTTATATCAAAACACAAGTAATTTGGTCGTGGGTTTGGGAAGGTCAAATTTAGTCAGGTGCAAGTTTTGATTTGCCAAGCAAAACAAATAAGCATGCAAAGCAAACAGTTCAATAAACCATATATATATATATATACTCTTCAAAAGAAGAAACGCAAAACCACATTGTCGTAACATTTGGAGAATTGATTTAATTATTGAATGGTGAGTCCGATAATTACCAAATGTTGCAGGATTGTTCACAATTCACTCTAGTCCATTGTGAGTAAGTGATAGGACACACCACCAAGGTCAAGGTCATCTGGAGTCAATACCGGGTGTGGCCTCCGCGTGTGTTGACAACTGCCTGGCACCGCCTGCCCATTGAAGCAACCAGAGTACGGATGACGTCCCGGGGGATGGTGGCCCACTCGGCCTGCAAGGCTGCTGCCAGCTCGGGCAGGGTCTGGGGCTGTGGTTGTCGCTGTCGGAGGCGTCGGTCCAACTCGTCCCATAGATGCTCAATTGGGTTCAAATCCGGTGATATCGATGGCCAAGGAAGGACATTAATGTTGTTGTTGTGTAGGAAAGCCGTTGTGAGACGTGCTGTGCGAGGCCTGGCGTTGTCATGTTGGAACACTGCGTTGGCGTTGGCCATAACTGGAACGATGTGTGGCCGGAGGATCTGGTCAATGTAGCCCTGTGCATTCAGGTTGCCCTGCACGTGGACCAGGTCAGTTCTGCCAGTGTGTGAGATGGCTGCCCACACCATGACACTACCCCCGACGAATCTGTCCACTTCCTGCACGCAGTTTGCCGCATAACGTTCACCACGACGCCTATACACGCGACATCTTCCATCATGACGTCGGAGCAGAAATCGGGACTCGTCACTGAACCACACCTGTCTCCATCGCAGTTGAGGCCATTGTCGATGAATCTGGCACCACTGCAGTCGGAGTCGACGGTGTTGTGGTGTTAAGATGTCACCTCGAACTGGACGTCTGGCACGAATTCCTACCTCACGTAGGCGGTTCCGTACGGTCTGGTCGGATATCCTGCGCAAACCTGGTATTGCTGCGGCTGTGGAGGTGGCAGTAGTCAATCGTTCCCGAAGGTGGCGTACCCGGATGTAGCGGTCCTGCCCGGGGGTAGTGACCCGTGGTCGACCGGATCTAGGGAGGTCACGTGTTGATCCATGTTGCTGGTAACGGTCCCACAGTCTGGAGATGGTGCTTGGGGACACATGGAATGCCCTGGCAACGGCCGTTCTGGATTCGCCTGCGTCTAGTCGGCCGATGGCATTGTTTCTCTGCGGTTCACTGAGACGTGGCATGTCCTGGATTGTCAACTGTCGGCCAGATACAGAGGCCAGGCAAGCGAACACCCTGCACTTTTATACTGTCGGTGTTCATGTTGCACGTGCAGACAACGCACGTGCAGTGGTGACATGGTTTGCACGTGGCTGCGTTTTTGCGAATATTCACATTTTGGAACTTTATTGTACAGTAGCTGCGTTTTATCGAATGTAACCGTGGGAATGTGTTTGGGACATGCAATGACCTTATATTCACAAAGCATGAACCGGTAGGAAACATAAAATCGGAGTTATAACCCATTTGTACCCTTTTGCGTTTCTTTTTTTGAAGAGTATATATATTTAAATTAGACTAAAAAAAAAAAAAAAAAATGAGCATAATTAGCTTTAATTCGCATTTGGCGATTTCGATAACGACAGATTAAAGTCTGAATTTAAATCAAGTATGACAATATATAGTGTATAATATGTAGACGTTGGCTAAATATTGGCATAATTTATTATTTGTTCTTAAAATTCATGGTCACGGTCGACTAAAATACCAATGTAGGCGACAGGATTATCAATAGTTTAATTAATTTCTTTCTTCACACTTTTTAGTTTTATTTAACTCATAATTACAATTTAATGCGAGCGTCTTTATAGCACATAATTATTTGTGTATCACTATTTAGTTATAATACACATTATAATACACCGAGTGGGATGTAGCCCAGTGGTAATGCGCTCGCTTGATGAGCGGTTGGATCGATCCCTGTCGGTGGGCCCATTGGGCTATTTCTCGTTCCAGACAGTGCACCACGACTGGTATACCAAAGGCCGTGGTATGTGCAATCCTGTCTGTGGGACGGTGCATACAAAGGAACCCTTGCTGCTAACAGGAAAGAGTAGCCTATGAAGTGGCGACAGCGGGTTTCCTCTCTCAATATCTGTGTGGTCCTTAACCATATGTCCGACGCCATATAACCGTAAATAAAATGTGTTGAGTGCGTCGATAAATAAAACATTCCCTTCCTTCCTTCATTATAATACATGGGCGTCGATTGGTGGGGGACAGGGGGGACACGTCCCCCTCATTTTTCAACGCCGGGGGACAATCTATATAAATGCCCCCCCCCCCCCCCCCGCCCCCACACACACACTTTTTCATTTAGCAAAAGCAACAACACCATCACCAACAACAGCAACAACAACAACAAAAATAAATAAAAGTTTAACCACTAATGTGTAGCTTTATGATTTCATTGGCATTCCTTTATCACACACACACACACACACACACAAACACACACACACACACACACACACACACGTCCCCCCCACTTTTAAAGCCGGATTGACGCCCATGTTATAATACACCTCTAATACACATTCTGATAAATTATTTTGACAAAATTCAATTAATCTTTATCAAATACAATAACGTATTTTCTTTACATGTTTCATTTCGCTAATAACAGATGGCACTGTTTTATTACATAATCACATTATTTTGTTTCTTATCTTTATTAACAGACTTCCCTGGATTTCCTACCATTCTAACATGTTTTCCACCAATAACATATTTAAAAAATATAGTTTCTTGTTTAGAATATCGGTGTCTGTATATTCAATGCGTTTCTGGTCGTCTTTCTGGGGTTTTTTTAAAGCCTTTATTTTCGATATAGCATTATATCGGCTACACGCCTATGCACATAGAAACGATTTAAACCATTTTACACTATTCCGAGTATTGCTTTAAATTTGTATTGTAATCACGTTCACAGATACTTTTCAAAAACCAAAGTTCTATCTATTCTGTCAAAAAATCTGTAATGAATTACATTAAACTACCATTTCATTACAAGTTTAACACTGAAAACAGAAAGATGTAAATGCAAATGCTTTTAACTATGTGACGTCATTTTGTGTGCTTTGCCAAATCGTGATAACGTCATATTTAGTACCGACAAGGTGATTGGATTGTAAGCGTCAAATCGTCCAATAGTAAACCATTGGCAATGCAGAATATTTCCCACTGATAAAATATTAAAAATATTTTCCCCGTTACTACTTACCGCTGGGGTAACAAATATAATTATGTCTCATATTGGGGTTTTTTCTCCTCAAATCTTTAGATAAGGCATATAGCTGCACAAGACAGAATCCTGGCTTCAACAAAAATTAGAAGAACATATTACGAAAATAATACAAAATGTATTAAAAACCGGGTTTATATTTAAATTTTATGAAAACTTACCTGTAAATCCACTGCCACTTTCTTTGATACCCTCAAATAAAACTAAAAGCATACCAAACATACAATATCCTTTTTTCTCCTCACTATTCCGTGTCAAAAAGGTAAAAATCTAGCCTAGTATTGTATAACACCCGTCTCCAATTAACCTTCACAAATGTGGATTTGCGTCTTCCAGTCGCCCAGTCAGACAGTGAACAAACATTTCCACTTGCATAATATGATAATAATGATGGCGCGAATCTGTAACACGTGCGAGGTTACCTACAATCCGGCCACAGGTGTGTAGCGTTCCCGTGAACCAACTAGAATACTAATTACACACAGAGAAAATAACACAACAATTTCCTCTAGTTTCTCGATGCTCGAGGAAAGTTTCAAATTCTAAAACGCCCAGATTGTGAGTGACGTTCAGTCATGTGCAAATGATATACGTCCCATTAGATGGGAAACATAAGTTAATTTGTGTTGGAGTGCGTAAATACGACGTATGCACGTGCATACATGTAACATGAATATACGCACGTGCATACATGAATATGTACATACGTCAGACCTCGTTACAACGACCACATTCGTCCCTGGGTCACATTGTCGTTATATCGAAATTGCCGTTATAAAAGTTTGTTTTGTTTTACGACACTACTAGAGCACATTGATTTATTAATCATCGGCTATTGGGTGTCAAACATTTGGTAATTTTGACATATAGTCTTAGAGAGGAAACCCGCTACATTTGTTTTCCATTAGTAGCAAGGGATCTTTTATATGCACACCCCATGCACAGACAGAATAGCACATGCCACTGTATTTGATATACCAGTCGTGATGCACCGACTGGAATGAGAAATAGCCCAGTGTTACCATCGAAGGGGTCCGACCCCAAACCGACCACGCATCAAGCGAGCACTTTACGACCACTGGGCTACATGTCTAGCTGCAAATTACTGTTATAGTGAATGAATTTGTCATGAATTATCTCTTTTACCAAAATGAAGACAACAAAATGATTAATAGTGACTGAAGAATGTTTTTTAAAAGGATCAAGGATGCTAAGTAACTATGTGTACTGCCAACGCGCTACGACACCTGTGATTATGTAATATCGTTGTAAAGAAGTGTTTTAAGAAGTCGGAAGCACGTTTGTTCCTAATTTGCTCTGTCGGAAGGTGGGAATTCCGGTATAATGAACAGAATAACATTGATGTACTTTTGTTCCTGACAATTTGTGGTCGGGTGGTGTAAATGTCGTTGTAACGATGTCTGAATGTGTGTGTATATATATATATATATATATATATATATATATATATATATATATATATATATATATATATATACACACAATAACGTGGCGCGTAATAAGGAAACTGAACACCTTCAAGAGAAGCACGGGGCAGTGCAATCTATGCCTCGAGGAAAAGCTGGAAGTACTGAAAGCTATAGGGACCAACTCGCTGAAAAAGAGAAATGAACTTATATCCAAATGCCGACACCCACCCACATGGATTAACACAGCCACCTAAGCTAAGCCGAAAAGGAATAGCCCGTACCCACTGCACCTGTTGTGACGTCACTGCTTCATGACGTAACGACAAGGCAGTTACACGTTACCTGATGATCGCTCATAGCGTGAAACTTTAAGTTGTAACAAAAGGTGTATATATATATATATAGACACACACACGCACACACACATGTATATTGTTAGAGCCTCTCCAACCACGTTTAGCGTTTGTAGCATATATACATTATGGTTTATATTTACAAGCACACACATTATTTCGCCATATATTGCATTTGGGGTCGAAACGGTTTAGAGCCGAAACGTCTGTGGCCAAATAGGCACCGGGGTCGAAACGTCTGTGGCCAAATAGGCACCGGGGCCAAAACGTCCTGTTATCCTTTGACCTCCTCACCCTTTGCGTTTCATTCCACGTCGAACAGAATAACTTGTTAACCAGGGGCCTAATTCACTAAACTCTCGCAACTTTGCGATCTCGCAGTGCAATGTCAAAAGACTTACAAAGAGGATGCTGTGTTGTCTAGCAAAGCTTAAGAGTCCTTTGTGAATTAGGCCCCTGGTCCTTTTTGTAAAATATCCTGCAGTGGAGTTTAGTACTAACCAATCCTGTATTTAAATTAAACATCAGATGATCTCATGAAATAACTTTGGCTTATAATTTTTAATTTCAGTGTATTATATATGACCATGTTTTATCCTCTTTTTTTGTTGGATTAACCTTCACAAATGTGGATTTGCGTCTTCCAGTCGCCCAGTCAGACAGTGAACAAACATTTCCACTTGCATAATATGATAATAATGATGGCGCGCATCTGTAACACGTGCGAGGTTACCTACAAACCGGCCACAGGTGTGTAGCGTTCCCGTGAACCAACTAGAATACTAATTACACACAGAGAAAATAACACAACAATTTCCTCTGGTTTCTCGATGCTCGAGGAAAGTTTCAAATTCTAAAACGCCCAGATTGTGAGTGACGTTCAGTCATGTGAAAATGATATACGTCCCATTAGATGGGAAACATAAGTTAATTTGTGTTGGAGTGCGTAAATACGACGTATGCACGTGCATACATGTAACATGAATATACGCACGTGCATACATGAATATGTACATACGTCAGACCTCGTTACAACGACCACATTCGTCCCTGGGTCACATTGTCGTTATATCGAAATTGCCGTTATAAAAGTTTGTTTTGTTTTACGACACTACTAGAGCACATTGATTTATTAATCATCGGCTATTGGGTGTCAAACATTTGGTAATTTTGACATATAGTCTTAGAGAGGAAACCCGCTACATTTGTTTTCCATTAGTAGCAAGGGATCTTTTATATGCACACCCCATGCACAGACAGAATAGCACATGCCACTGTATTTGATATACCAGTCGTGATGCACCGACTGGAATGAGAAATAGCCCAGTGTTACCATCGAAGGGGTCCGACCCCAAACCGACCACGCATCAAGCGAGCACTTTACGACCACTGGGCTACATGTCTAGCTGCAAATTACTGTTATAGTGAATGAATTTGTCATGAATTATCTCTTTTACCAAAATGAAGACAACAAAATGATTAATAGTGACTGAAGAATGTTTTTTAAAAGGATCAAGGATGCTAAGTAACTATGTGTACTGCCAACGCGCTACGACACCTGTGATTATGTAATATCGTTGTAAAGAAGTGTTTTAAGAAGTCGGAAGCACGTTTGTTCCTAATTTGCTCTGTCGGAAGGTGGGAATTCCGGTATAATGAACAGAATAACATTGATGTACTTTTGTTCCTGACAATTTGTGGTCGGGTGGTGTAAATGTCGTTGTAACGATGTCTGAATGTGTGTATATATATATATATATATATATATATATATATATATATATATATATATACACACAATAACGTGGCGCGTAATAAGGAAACTGAACACCTTCAAGAGAAGCACGGGGCAGTGCAATCTATGCCTCGAGGAAAAGCTGGAAGTACTGAAAGCTATAGGGACCAACTCGCTGAAAAAGAGAAATGAACTTATATCCAAATGCCGACACCCACCCACATGGATTAACACAGCCACCTAAGCTAAGCCGAAAAGGAATAGCCCGTACCCACTGCACCTGTTGTGACGTCACTGCTTCATGACGTAACGACAAGGCAGTTACACGTTACCTGATGATCGCTCATAGCGTGAAACTTTAAGTTGTAACAAAAGGTGTATATATATATAGACACACACACGCACACACACATGTATATTGTTAGAGCCTCTCCAACCACGTTTAGCGTTTGTAGCATATATACATTATGGTTTATATTTACAAGCACACACATTATTTCGCCATATATTGCATTTGGGGTCGAAACGGTTTAGAGCCGAAACGTCTGTGGCCAAATAGGCACCGGGGTCGAAACGTCTGTGGCCAAATAGGCACCGGGGCCAAAACGTCCTGTTATCCTTTGACCTACTCACCCTTTGCGTTTCATTCCACGTCGAACAGAATAACTTGTTAACCAGGGGCCTAATTCACTAAACTCTCGCAACTTTGCGATCTCGCAGTGCAATGTCAAAAGACTTACAAAGAGGATGCTGTGTTGTCTAGCAAAGCGTAAGAGTCCTTTGTGAATTAGGCCCCTGGTCCTTTTTGTAAAATATCCTGCAGTGGAGTTTAGTACTAACCAATCCTGTATTTAAATTAAACATCAGATGATCTCATGAAATAACTTTGGCTTATAATTTTTAATTTCAGTGTATTATATATGACCATGTTTTATCCTCTCTTTTTTTGTTGGATTAACCTTCACAAATGTGGATTTGCGTCTTCCAGTCGCCCAGTCAGACAGTGAACAAACATTTCCACTTGCATAATATGATAATAATGATGGCGCGCATCTGTAACACGTGCGAGGTTACCTACAAACCGGCCACAGGTGTGTTGCGTTCCCGTGAACCAACTAGAATACTAATTACACACAGAGAAAATAACACAACAATTTCCTCTAGTTTCTCGATGCTCGAGGAAAGTTTCAAATTCTAAAACGCTCTTTTTTGTTGGATTATGAGACATTAAAGGGACATTCTTGAGTTTGCTGTAATTTTTAAGATGTTATTGACTAACAGACACTTTTTAACAACTGTAATTACATATCAAATATATTTTCTGCATAAAGTATTAGTGGCTATATATTAAACGTGTTTCTGATGTTCTAATATTTGTACTAGGTTAAATTTAATTTTATTTCCTAAAATAATATTTTTTTCGTATGTACGAAATTATTTGAAGATAAAATCCAGTTTGCGCTTCTTACAAATATTAAGAAGACCAGAAACACATTGAATTTACAGACACTGATATTCTAAACAAGAAAATATATTTAATATGCAAGTTTAATCGTAGAAATAGTTTATTAGTCGGAAACAATGCAGAAAACTCGGGAATGTCCCTTTAACCTTTCATAAGTCACAGTAACAGCTGGGTTTTTTTTCTAAAATATCTTTCAATGGATTTTAATATTAATCAAGCCTGTACTTAAATTAAGCATCATATGATCTCATGAAACAACTTTGGCTCAGAATGTTTAATTTCAAAGTATTGTATCTGACGATGTCCTATCCTTTCTGTTTGTATAAGAGTCATTGACGTTTCTTATGTCACAGTAACATTTGTATTCTTTGTGCTGAGATGTCGTTAAACATGTATGTATTCTTTAGTTCTTTATATATGACACGACTTTTGATTAATCTGGAAATACCAATTAACATAATACTTTCTCATCTTGGTGAACTATTTGTGCACATTCTTAAGAAACACTCTGGTTACAAAAAGGTTCAACAGTCGTGTAATAAGCCAATAACATGAATATTTAAAAGCGAAATCGTGTCGCTCCGGTGCGTAATTAGAATATATCTTGCCGTGCAATTGCCTTTTTTGTTTGATTTTAAAAGTTGGTTTGTTAGGTCTTTATTTGTTCATTTCGTTGTCTGAAGATGTTTTTCATAAATGAGTTCTGTGACTTATTTACATTAAAGCTCATTTCATATGTCATGTAGAATATGCTGATATTTCGGTGTTTGAGTTGAAGGTTTGAAACCAATCGGTGGATGCATTGGGTTTTCTCCTCCGAGCCAATGCCCACGATTAGTATAATAAAGGTATATGTAGTGGTGTGTGCTGTCTTTTCCGTGGGAAAGTGTGTGTATATATACATATATATATATATATATATATATATATATATATATATATATACACTACTCAAAAGAATTTAAGGGTCAAAAATGTATAACCAAATAAGTTTCAGAGTGTATTAGATTGATGATGTAAACTACACCAAAAATTTAATTTATTGTTCCATATTTACAAAAAACCCACAAATAAACGTCACTGTATACAAGAAAGTCACATGACATGCTGTCAAAGTTGAAGGTTGTCAAACATGGATTTTACACATTAGAACATTCGTTTAATAGTGTGTGAATCCACCCCTGGCGCGAATACACTCGACACATCGTTGCCTCATGCTGTTGATCAGACGTCTTAAGAACTCTTGGGGAATGGCCTGCCACTCTGCCATAAGAAGTTGACCCAGATCATGAAGGTTGGCCGGAGGGGCATGGTTATCCCGAACTCTCCTGCCTAATTCGTCCCAGGCGTTCTCTATTGGGGTCAAGTCAGGCGAATATGCTGGCCAATCCATCCTGGCGATACCGTGTTGTCTGAGAAAGTCCGTTACCACCCTGGCGCGGCAGGGTCTGGCATTGTCATCCTGCAGAACTGCCCCGCCGCCAATCTGCTGAAGGCCTGGGAGAACCAACGGCCGGATAATCTCATTCAGATAGCGGATTCCATTCAGATTGCCATCCACCACATAGAGGGGGGGGGGGGGTCCTGTGATGGATAGTGATGCCGCCCCACACCATGACGCTGCCACCACCGAATCGGTGACGTTGTCTAACGTTAACGTCAGCGAAGCGCTACCCAGGACGTCTGTAGACACGAACCCGACCGTCGTTGAACTGGAGACTAAACCTGGACTCATCAGTGAACATCACTCGACCCCACTGAACACGTTGCCACCGCAGATGAAGCGTGCACCAGTGACGTCTGGCCGTTCTGTGACGTGGTAGGAGTGGTGGTCGAACAGCCTGGCGACGGCAGCGTAGATTATTGGCTCTCAGACGATTGCGTATGGTTTGATCAGACACTCGAGTTCCAGTCGCAGTCCGCAGATTGTCACGTAATCGGCGTGCAGTGGTTGTGCGTTGACGTAGAGCCATATTGGTGATGTAGCGGTCCTCTCTATTTGTAGTGCTTCGGGGTCTTCCCGAACGTGGACGATTTCGAACAGAATTCGTTGCTTGGTACCGTTGCCACAGTCGGCCAACGACACTGACTGACACCAAGTCTCAGAGCAACATTTCTTTGCGTATTGCCATCCTGAAGCCAAGCAATAGCCCTTCCTCGATCTTCGATAGTCAGTTGACGTCGTACCATTGTCGAATTTGGAGTGTGCACCGTACACGAACGCAAGCTCCAATTATACGGAAATTCAGCATTGGGAACATGGAATACACATGCAAAGCGTGCAAATGAAGCGCTTTGTGAAAAAGCAAGTTATGGGCACTTAGCAGACCTTTCGCTTTCGCCCTAATTTACGTGAAAATGTAAGCATGTTTTCGCCATTAGAACTAGTCGACAGTGTCAATGACAGTGGATTTTAATTCATTTATGGGTTGCTTAGACCCACTTTCGTCAAAATGGAACAATACCATGCGTGACATTATGGTCTAGCTAATATAATTGACATTCAGAAAATAATGTCGAAAATATCGTCTGACCCTTAAATTCTTTTGAGTAGTATATATACATAACCCCTAGCTAATGGGGAATAGCGGGCAGTGGCGTAGCGTGAGTTGCCAGCGTCAGGGGCAAGGCAAGCATTGCGCCCCTTAACTAGTGGACCGTTAGCACTCCCCCTGAGTCCCTTTCACCAGTCCAGAATTTTATGCCCACGCTACGCCACTGATAGCGGGCTTCTATAAAGATGGTCTGAATTATCAAATGTCTAACAATAAATAGTCGATGATTATATATCAATTTGCTCTAGTGGTGTCATTAAACAAAACAAAACTTTAACTACCTTTATAGTTTTCCGCGATACACATTTCGACTTCTTCAGCGTTTGATTTGGCATTCAAATGCCTTAATAGTTTGATAACCGGCATCGGTGGTGTCGTAATAAAGCCATCGGACATAAGGCTGGTAGGTACAGGGTTCGCAGCTCAGTACTGGCTCCCACCCAGAGCGAGTTTTAACGACTCAGTGGGTAGGTGCAAGACCACTACACTCTTTCACTAACCACCACCAACTAACCATATGGCTTGCACAGACAGCCCCGATAGCTTTGGTGTGTGCCCAGGACAGCGTGCTTGAACTTAATTGGATATAAGCACGAAAATAAATTGAAATGAAATGAAACAGTTTGATAGTCATACACGTAGAATGTCGTTTAATTACTTGTTTAAGGCCATAGACCCTTGTGACATGTCATGTGTGGTTTTCATATACAAGAATCTTCTTCCTGTCTACCTGTTCACGATCTATGGCTTTTGGGCATTCCTGTGTGTCTGTTCCTTAAAACTGATACTTCAACCTTATTTAATGGATAATTAATGCCAGAGAAATGTCGAGATGTCGAGTCTGTAGTTTAATCTGAAACAAAACGGAAGAATCTCATGCACGTCCTTCGAGGGTTTGATTAATTCGACTTGTCTAAAAATCATGTCATTCCGGATCCGAGTAAAGGAATCATTTGACTCTTGCCCGTTAGACATGTCGGAGGAACCCATACTGAAATGACGTGAGCTGAGACTCGGTTACTATGTAGACAGAGCTGATGAGCTGTGGTTGCAAAATCATTACAAATGCAGACCTGTTTCCATCATTTTTGATTGTCAGGTGTTGACGCGCGAAAATAGTACAGATTCAGGCCCTGGGTTAAAACAATGGGTTGGAAATGCGTCTTCATTGTCTACCTTCCGACGCCATATACCCGTAAATAAAATGTGTTGAGTGCGTCGTTAAATAAAACATTTCTTTTCCTTTCCTTTGGTTGTCTACCTGGAAGAGATACAACCAAATTCGTGTTAATCAGCCATAGACACGTAAAAGAGTTTTAAAATTGTAACATGTTATGACGGTCGCTTATGCCATATTAGATGATTTAAGATTATTAGAAAAATGCATATAAAAGATCTCTTGTTGCGTTGTGATAAGAACAGCCCATGCAGCGGCAATGGGTCTCCTGTTTCATTCTCTAGACAAAGTATCGAAATAACCATAACCTACACACCAAACAGGTTGGTTTTTAATGTCCTGACGTGTCATTAAACAAATATTGCTTTCCTTTCTTTTATTTTCCCAGATGGCCTCTCTTTCCGATTCTAGCAGATCCCAAAGTAAATTTTCTTAGTAGCGAGCGTTTCAACGTAGTGCATGAATGAATGAATGAATGAATGTTTAACGACACCCCAGCACGAAAAATACATCGGCTATTGGGTGTCAAACTATGGTAAATGCAAAACAAATTTGTTTCAACGTAGTGCAGTCATAAATTCAAAACCCGTGCAACATCTGTGTGTGTTTTTTAACCACTGTGTTTAAAGAGGTATATAAAGTTGTTAGGCTGCGCACTACTGAATCAGCGCTAATGGAGCTTGACGCTTAAGCTGCTAATCAGCTCATTTCTAACATGTTTTCCTGTGCCTCGTGTCTCGTCAGTGTACGAGACTCGTTGTGTCGAATCCTGAATAACACGAGACCATGCCAGGAGGCCATGGGTATGTAGACCATAATATAACAGGCTTTGTACCAAGAAAGCATCGGTGCGTGATTTCTGTTAATTTTTATTTATTCCTTCTATATTATTTATTTGGTCTTCTTCCATGTACTACTACTACTATACTACTACTACTACTACTACTACTACTACTGCTGATGATGATGATGCTGCTGCTGCTGCTGCTAAAACTACTACTACTACTACTACTATTACTATTACTGCTGCTGCTTCTGCTGCTGCTACTACTACTACTACTACTACTACTACTACTACTACTACTTACTACTACTACTGCCGTTGCTGCTGCTGCAGCTGCTACTGCTACCACTACTTCTAATCATACTGCTACTTCTGCTACTACTACTGCTACTACTGCTACTACTACTACTGCTGCTACTACTACTACTACTACTACTACTACTACTACTGATGCTGCTGCTGCTACTACTACTGCTGTTGCTACTACTACTTCTGCTACTACTGCTGCTGCTTCTGCTACTACTACTGCTGTTGCTACTGCTGCTATTACTACTACTACTACTACTACTACTACTACTACTACTACTACTACTACTAAACATCTCACGACTCAGTTTTGTATAGGAATACAACTTTGCAAATGCTCACAATTTTATCGCTTTCAGACATATTTTAAATTCCTTTCTTGTATTGATTACCCAGGACACCCACTTGTCTCACCAAAACCCTTACATACAGGCATCTTCTTCATCAAAGTGTACGCCATGCACTGACCATAGAAAGAAGAGTGAAAAAGCTAAAGCTTTAAAAGAGTATTAAAGGGTCAGTCTTGAGTTTGCTGCAATTTTTAAGATGTTATCGACTAACAGACTTTTTAACGATTGTAATTGCATATCAAATATATTTTTCTGAATAAAATATTAGTGGCTGTATATTAAACGTGTTTCTGATCGTTCTAATATTTGTACTAGGTTAAATTTCATTTCATTTTCTAAAATATTTTGTTTGCGTACGTACAATATTATTTGAAGACAAAATCCAGTTTGGGCTTCTTACACATATTAAGACGACCAGAAACACATTAAATATACAGACACTGATATTCTAAACATGTAAGTTTAATCGTAGAAATATTTTATTAGTCGGAAATATCTTACGATGCAGCAAACTAAGGAATGTCCCTTTAAAGAAAACTCAATTAGTCTGTAGCAGTAAATCGCCTCGTTTACGACCAGTCTACCTGTCAGGTGCGCCTAGCACTTACACCTCACCACATACCAGGGAAACTCAGACGCTTTCCGTCAGCTGGTCTCACAAATGGCAGGGATCGTAAAGCGTTTCATGTTGTGGACGAGCATCGCGGGAGATAGACGGTAAAACACGTCCAGAATGTGAACATGTTTCAAGTAACAACAAGCGGAACTCATTAGCTGGGATCCTCCACACGGAATGGCTAGCTCGGTTTCTCATTTACTTGAAAGTCTGCCAATTGCGACTAGAGATAATGTTAAAGTGACACAACTTAGTCTCTAGATTGGACAGCTTTGTACTTTGTGATGGTATACATAAATACATATTTTTACGGGCCTCAGTGAATAGTATCAGTTTTCCTCTAAAGTAGACGCAGAAACTAGTCCTTTGATTGCCAAACATTGACCGACTATTAAGTCAATACGTTAACAAAAATAATGTTTATTTTTTGCCACGCGATTCAATAGTTTGTATATTCGCACTAAGCAATTTAAATAACACCCAATATAATTAGTTTGGTTTTAATTACTTTTAATTATTTCATAATTTACTAATGTATTCAAAATTAATCTCTGAAATAACAACCCCCTTCTAGTCCTGTCAGTTGTGAAGAGAATGTCTGTCATTTTTCATTTCAACTTATTTTCGTGCTTATATCCAATTAAGATTCAAGCACGCTGTTCTTGACACACGCCTCGGCTATCTGGTCTGTCTGTCTAGGACAGTGGGTTAGTTGTAAGTGGTTAGTGGTTAGTGAGACAGAAGAGGATGTAGTGGCCTTACACCTACCCATTGAGTCGTTAAAACTTGTTCTGGGTGGGAGCCGGTACCTGGCTGCGAACACTATACCTACCACCTTATGTCCGATGGCTTAAAGGAAGGGACAATTAAGGCATTTGGCCTGGTATGCATATTCAACGATATATAATGCACATTATTGCTTAATATCAACAAGTGTGACGGCTATTATATATAACGGGCGCAGCCATTTTGTACCATCCCAGTGAATACGCCCTCTGGCGAGCTGGCGATTACGTAATACCTAATTTGTCACGTCAGGAATTAGTCTTCGAACTGAAGAAACAAATAATACCTGATTTTGGCGGATGCATCGCAATGTTCTGTAATAATATCCATCCCAGTAAGCCGGCAACAAGTATATATCATTTTTCAATACAAAATAAGCCACCATTGTGCAGTATGATGATTGTTCCACACCATACATAGCTTTGTTAATACCATTGCATATTACATTGTGAATTTATTACATATATGTATTGTACAGTATACATATATAATTATCTCCTGTAAAATCCATCTTGTCACTGTCAAATATTGTTATTTCATATTCCCCATATGCTGTTGTGTAACGGCCTGGGAGAAATAAAGTTCTGTTCTGTTCTGTCAAAGTGTTGAAATAACTGTATTATGTTTTGTACATAAATTAACCCACGTACTGAAATAATAATCGGAGTGTTTTCTTGGTTAATTGGTATTTTCTTTTTGTGGCCTGTTACTGTGGTTCCTGATTGGCAGGTGTATATTTAGACGGTCCCCAGACACTGTGTCTAGACTAAAATGGCGTGTCTTTTTTTAAGATCACATGGTATTGTTTGATAGCCGCGTGGACTCCCTCAAATCGTAATGGGCATTATCAGCCGTCCTGCTTTATTACTGTAAGTAATTCTGTAAAACACTTTATTAAGTAGACTTTCCCATCTAAAATCACAAAACTGACTAATTACGTAGTCCCAAAGAAAAGAAAATTATCACTTGGGTATCGTGAGTGGTCGTTTTTGCTCGAATGTACCTACCAATAGGCCTAATAATAAGCTCTTTTTGTTTAAAGAGAAAAATACTATAACTCCATTTCGTTCTATTGATGCAAATTGAAATATATATAGTTAAATAGTTTATTATACTATCAAGTGATTTATGTTGTTTTACAAGTCAGGTTGATGAAAGCGAAGCGCCTTGTCGTAAATTAGAGCGTTTGTTTACACTGTGCTTAGAGGAGTTGGACGGAGATGACGTCACTTCGCCCCAAGCTATACCACCGGACGTCACAATAACGAAACAAAATGGCTGCCCCCAGTTAGCAGGAATAATCATGTGTTTTTTATTATTTCTAAAATTATGCGTTTTTCATTTGTTAAAGTGTCAGTATGTGTTGGTGGTCCGGGGATGCATCTTTCCAACACATAAGGCTTTTATTTGAGTTGACCCTCCCTTTAACCACGACGCCACCGATGCCGGCTGAATGTCTAGCGAAGTTATTACTAGCGACAAGGATAGATGTGCCTCAGTCTTAAGCAGTACGTGTATACAAGTATAACCATGATTACGTCACAAAGTTTCTTGCAGCCAAAGTGAAGCAAAAAAGTAACCTGCTACAGAGCCCTATTAACGATGACTATAGATATGGGTAATATTTGGCATTTTTCTATATAAAAAAATAACGCCTGTCGCTGACACAACTTCTGACTTAGCCAGAGATTTCTGTCCAAGACTTGAGCTACTGACAGGCATGGAACTCGCATGACCTTCTGGAACCGCCGCTGACTGAAGAAATACCACTATACAATTGGTCCCAACTTATTGGGAAGGAATACAAGCACCAATCTCTCTAAACACATTTCTTTACAAAGCTGTTCCATGGCACTCATACCACAAACAAAACGATCTAGACTGTCTGCGAAAGTTCAGAGTGAGAAAGTTATGGGGCCCGTATGTTCTGAACAAGAGTCTAATAATTCGTTTGACCGTTCGGTAGCACGGTCTTTTAACCCACAGTGAGTACTTTTCGTGCAAGGTAAACACCAGTGGACAGGCACTCTCACCACGCATTCACTTCCAGACAATGGCGGCGAGTCGTATCGATCCCGGCGGTCCGGGATCGGACGTGGCCCGATCATTGAAAACCGTCGGTGCCAAGACTTGGTGAATCGAGTTGTTGTTTTCTCAGCTATCACGGAGATCTCCCCGCCTGTGTACTTAGCATGCAGCAGAAACAAATCCCCCATCGCGCCGACAAATTATGACAGAAATACCAACACGAATATGGATGATACCTTTTCCCCAGGGGCGAAGTGTGTTGTACGAGATCAGGGTTGGGGAGGAGCGTGCTTTTACGCTGGGGATACCGCGAGCGCCATCTCTGGTAGCTGACCTGTAACAATCAGCATGGCTCTATAATTGCAAATTGCGATGTGTTTTAGGCTTGTAATCCCGACCGGTATTGACAGAGGTCGTGGGCAATGGTAGCAACATAAGTCGATGACACGCTGGAAGAGGAAATTGCTGTGAAGAACACGAGCATTTGTGAATAGCAGTGATATTATACAATCAGCCTGAATAATCCCTAAGAACTGACCTTTAACCCCTTTCCTGGAATGACAGATCAGACAGCTGAGGTGTGTATATCTATGATGGCGTTGTAGGGTCCGCTAGTTTTCACCTGTCCACTAGTGTAACAATGAACACTAGCGGTTGCAATGTTGACCGCTAGTGTAATAATTTAAAATGTTACAGTAACAGTCAACACAGTCGACTAATGTTACTACATCGACCGTTAGTGTAACAACGCCAACGATTAGAACAGCAGTTAATTAATTTAATTATTGAATATTCTTGTCCGTGTATTGGATAGATAAGTGGATTCAAAACCAGTAGATACTTGCACTGTGTCTATATTATTACTTTCGTACAGAATTTTTGAGGATTTGCCTTATATGTTTGACACATAACAGCCTCTGGAAAAACAGTACGCTGGGGTGTCCTTTTCACAAATATTCTAATATTCTAATATCTTCTATCTTCAGGATCATAATTCTGTCATGAAACTCAAACTGTGTCTGTAACTCCACATGATATATACAAACTTCCAGCTCAATATCTTGACGCATTGCAAAGAAAAGTCTAGGAAAAGGCTGACGGACAGACTGACAGATGTTGGAGACAAAACCTATAGTCCCCTCCGGTTAGGCTGGTAGAGGACTACTAGACACCCTTGAAAAAGTAAAGTTTGTTTTATTTAATGACGCCACTAGAGCACATTGATTTTTATCTTATCATCGGCTATTGACTAAAACACCCTTAAATTGTCTCTTGTACAACAATAGGTTTTGATAATGAAATTTATTTTTTTATTATTTGTTGCAGTACGATATTGAATACGATGTGATGTTTCTTTCGCATTTCATTGATATAAACTGACTAAATCAAAATAATGTCCAACATCAAAACCAGTTATGTGAACACTAACCGTCGACATTGTACATAGTTAACCGTTAATGTTCACGTTGTTACACTAGCGGTCAACATTGCAACCGCTAGTGTTAACGTCAATTTTGTGAACACTAACGGTTGCATTGTCGACCGTTAGTGTTCATATTGTTACACTAGCGGTCAACATTGCAACCGCTAGTGTTCATTGTTACACTAGTGGACAGGTGAACACATAGCGTGCTTGAAAACTTCATTGGATTAAAAAAAAATGTTTTTTATATGAATTAATAAATGTAATATTTATTGTTTCTAGTTATGAACTCCTATATATCTCAGTATTCTAGTGTGATCTAGAGATGACGAAATTACTTACAGATTAAAACAACATTGGCTTATAATTAACAATTGCGCCGAGTTGAGCTGGCGCCAACAAAATTATTTCATACTAAAACACATTCTAAAGAAACTAGCACATAAAGTTTATGGACTCACTCAAGCAGAACACATAGACAGAGTAAAACTTTAGATCTTATCACGAAATCCGGGAGTGCATTTGAAGTGTATAAAACTGTTTTTATCAGCAATCCTTATGTTCTCAGAATATTTTAGGTATTTTTGTTTTACAGTGCACCTCACATAGCAACTGCAACTACTTAAACTGCGCTGTAGTATAACCTTGTAGTATAACCTTAAAGCAATAAAATATTTTTTTTTTAAACCCAAAGACCAAAAAAAAACCCCACCCAACCGTATCGCCACAAATGCGATATATTCATATTTACCCCAGAAGTAAAATTATCAGTACAGACAATAGGTTTGTGGTATTTATACGACTCCCAATAACACACAAATTATCCCGGAAATCTGTGTATAACCTGGAAGTGCTTGATTTGGTGTCAGACAACCTTTTTTCTGCAACCCTCGTTAACTATTAACAGAGGTCACTGCCGATAGCCAAGACAAGTATACATTATGTATAAGACCAATTAAGCGACTAATACTGTAACCCATGTCCAGGGGTCCATCCGTCGGTCGTGCATGTGAATACAGTGCTATTTAGCCACAGGGATAGACTATTAGTGGTACTCCCGTAACTACACTTGTCCTGTTGTACATACACCTATTATAGTCAAATTATAATGATTTCTAGCGCCCTGTTGTGTTTTGTTACGTAGGAAGCGAAAATAATAGTATTAATTCAGAAATTGATGTTTGTTTTATTTAAAGACATCACTAGAGATAACTGACTAATTAATAATTGACTGTTCAATTCAATTTAATTATTTATTTATTAGCCTTGAACATTTGGGTATCAACGATTTGTGACATATAGTCTTCAGAGGAAATTCGCTACATGCTTCTATTAGCAGCACGAGATCTTCCATACGCACATTTCCACAGACAACACAGCACATACCAAGGCTTTTGATATACCAGTCGTGCGACACTGGTTGGGACGAGAAAACCCAATGGGATGTAATAACTAATTATATGAAATATTTATGAAGTTTGTATGCACCTTTAAAGGTTGGGTTTACAGAGTAGATGTTCGCAAAAATTGCGTGACATGAAACATACACTGTATGTTGGTTCCTCTTTAGGTAACTCTCGATACTTTACGTTGTTTTAGTTTGTAAACGTTTTAAACGGCAAACATTAGCTACAACAGAACGAAGATTCCTTTATCTGATTTATCCATATATTGTCCGTTGCCCAGTTTCGGCGAGGGACGTGCTTCGGTGGGGTAAGAAAACAAATGTGTGGCACATTCATAGAAATGTTTGTAAAAAATTAGTGTAAGAAAGCAAGATCTCAGTCAGTGGGCCCATCGCGTTATTTCTCGCCCCAACCAGTGCACCACGACTGGTACATCAAAGGCCGTGGTATATGCTATCCTGTCTATGGGACGGTGCATATAAAAGATCCCTTGGTGCTAATCGAAAAGAGTAGCTAATGAAGTGGCGACAGCGGGTTTCCTCCCTCAATATCTGTGTGGTCCTTAACCATATGTCCGACGCCATATAACATTTCATTCCATTTTCATAAACACGGCACATTTATTAATACCTTTTTGTATGATTTTAAAAGTAAAAACTAATTTTAAAAACGTTTTATCTGTCCTCTGCTGTACTGCTATTTAGTTACTGAAGTCACATGACGTCTGCTGGCAAAACTTTCTTCATAGATACTTTCCAAAAAATATTTGGTTCTTATAAGTTTCAACATAAATATCTTTCTGGATGTGTTTATGTATTTATTAAAACTCAGTATGCATTATATTTTTAAGCAAACAATTTTACCGTTATAACTATTCATTTGCTCAACTTATAATACAACTGCAATACATCAGAATTGTTATATTCATTTTCCAAAAAAATTAGTTTTTTAACATTTGTTCTCAATGACTCCATTTTGTAATGTTGCCTTAAAGGGACATACCCTAGTTTCAGCCTGTGAAAATTAACACTAAGTTTAGTTAATCTACAAACCTATAAAGTTACAATTGAGTGAAACATTTAGTCTGTGACTTTGAAATGGTGAAATACCCTCTAAAAATAGACTAAAACACGACTCCATAAATTGTTACTTCTTAGACGCATGTGCGTTTTTAAAAATATGAGAAATGCATTTTGTGATATTAAAAACACCAGAATGACCAAAAACACTTCGAATGTACGGAAATTGATAATCTAAATAATACAATCTAAGTAAAGTATGATTTAAGTTACCAAAAAACGGCTATAATAGTCCAAAATATGCGTTAGTGTTTAAAAACTGGGGTATGTCCCTTTAAACTATTTAAAATTATTTTAAGAAAATATTTTGTTAAACAACAATGTCAACATACATGTTTTTGATATAACACTGAAAAGATTTGTTTTGGAAATATCCGGCTGTAAGCTATACCACTAAACGTTTCACGGCTGATAAATACTACCGTTTTGATGCACTGCATAGCAGCCAGTTTAGTAGAAATACTGAAAAAAAGAGATAGCTAGTTGGATACACTGTTTACCTGTATGTATATATCATTATTCTGTACTGATGAGCTTTTAACTCAAAGTCAATAAAGAAATTGAAAATTGATAACAACTGTCTGTTGTATATAGATATTGATATGCTTTAGAACCGAATGCTTATGCTCACCGACATTGTTCTCTCTACGCTAGAATAATAATGATGACGAAGACGAAGAAGAAGACGACGATGATGATGATGATGATAATGATGATGATGATAATGATGTTGATGATGATATAATACGCCAGGCCGTTTTAGCAGTTTCCGACAATTCTGAACATTAATGCCGACCGCTTTCCTTGCACTTACCCGATACCGCACTTAACTTTTTGCGCTCAGATCCAGTCAACTACTATACAAACATAATGCGCACAAAGCTGAATTCCATAAACACAACGGTAATGGAAGCCGCCATCCTTGTTACTAAATACAGCAGTGGCTATATACACGATCCCGGCACTGTATGTATCTTTGGCTAATGAGGACTTGCTATATATACGACGGTTGTATTTTTCTAGGAAAGACCAGTGTATTGCCACCACACCCTATCTAAACTCCCAGTGCTAAACACGGGAAACAACTACTACTAAAATAATAATAATAATAATAATAATAATAATAATAATAATAATAATAGTAAAATAAAAAAAATAAAAAAATAAAAAATTAAGATCAGGTGGGATATATTATAGCTGTTAGAATGAAATGAATTAATATATATATAATTATATCATGGGATTACTCATTTAAATAAGAAATTATATTTTACCACAAATATCCACTTTAGTGTTGTAAAAGGTCTAAGTGTCAGTGAATTCCAACGCTCGCCTAAAGTGTGACCAGCAGTAGGATCGATTACTCTTGACAGACGTATTGTACGTTTCACCACTTTAATCGGTATGTCATTAAACAACAACAACAACAAAGTGTCAGTTGACAGGATTCGAACCTACTGTACAGATTCGCATGACATTTGACAGCCCGCGACATTAACCCCTCGCCCATCGGGACATCCATACACAAAATATGGAAGCCGAAATAACAATACTTAAGAATGTGTGCTGTCAAACACTCGGTTCGAAAAGTGTTGTCATCTTTCTAACAAAAAGTGTATATACTAGTAAGCGTTTGCTTCAGAACTTTATGTGTATCCGGTCTCTTTGACAATAAAGTCTTTATGATTTATGTTATTTTAAAAAAAAAATCAATCTTGCGACTACTCGGAAGTAGTAGCTCATGTAATATCCGCGAGGTTGAATTGAATAAACAATCGGCAGTTGACTTAAATATATATGTCTTGAAAAGTAAGTGAAATAACGGATTCGCCTGAAAAACGTTTTTCTTGTAGATGGCACCATAACTACAATGGCAGTTAAATCAATTGGCCCTCACACTGTCTGGCGTCGAGTAGAATGTTGACGCGAAGTTTAATTAATTGGATGGGCTTGTGGTCGGCGTTAAAGTTGAAGAATTGCATGATAAATCAGTGCTCAAGGCTAGAACCTTGCAATTGCTGACTGACATGTACAACTAAGTACACAGATATATTCTTTATTGTTGTCTATAAAATGAATTCAAAAGTTACAACAATAAAAGCAATATCAGTGTTTAGAGTTACGTGAGACTATTGTTGTATTATATGCAATAATGTATTAATGTATTATATATTTATTATATATTATAGTTGACAACAAGCAATGCTGTAAATACCGTCTATAAGGCGTACAGATTTTTACAAACAACCTTTAGCTATCACAGCTCTATGAAATATTCCTACGTTTAAATCAAAGTTCATTCGAGTATAATGGATATGTCGGAAATTGTTTGCCGTTCAAAGGGACTCACATCTCATATATTTCGAACAACAGATATACTATAATATTATCTGCAAATATACACTTGTTTCAGCTGTCTGATAAATGAGTCTGCACGTCCTATTATAATGAAGCAGAAAGACAGACAGAAACTATGCCTATAATATGTAGACAGACATCAAACAGATAACAGAAAGACAGGAAGAAGCAGACAGATAGACAGACGGACAAACAGAGAGACAGACAATCAGACAGGAAGGAAGGCAAGCAGACAAACAAACAGTGAGGTACAGAAATAGAGAGTCAGATATGTGTGTTGGCCTACTGTGAAGATATGTTTTACAACTAATTATCTGTGAAGATCTGTAACAACACGTTCACCTGTGATGCAGCTTACTTCGGAAAGGTTAATGTTGACGGAAGAACAACATGGGCAACAGAAACACAATAGCTTTGTTCCAGCATTATCTCCAGCGAAATTTACGCGCATATGAATGTATGGATATACTGGTGGATGGATGAGTGGATGGACGGACGGATGGTCGGATTCTAAATGCATGGGTGGATGAATACGTAAATGGATAGATGTAATGATGGATGGATATGTTTGCACATTTGTAAAAATTAGAACCCATCCATCAGTGTTTTATGTTGTTATTTTTGTTTTTGTTTTGTTTTGTTTTGTTTTGGGTTTTTTGTTTAGCAATACCATATAATAAGCGCTCGATGGCGCTCACTATAATAAGTATATACATCTCTCGATATAACCAGACAACAAAAACAAACAAGCACAATAGACTCATTAAATTTGATATAACAGTTGTCAACTTAAATAATAATAACAAAAGTCAATAAAACACAATAAAACAAAACAAATTGCCCGAATTCAACGAAAATGCCCGAATCCGGATAACAACATTTATTCATTTTAGCATCACTGCCACTATATAAGAGTTCCACACGAACACTACGCAGTTTTATATGGATTGCAACTAATTTTGTGTGTAGAATGATGAAAATACATGGTAAAAAGGTCTTAGGTTAGCACATTTTGCCAGAATATCTCAATCATTTTTACCCTAATTTGAGGGTTTGTTCCAGCACTAGGTTTGTGTGGTGGTGGCAGCTGCCCCACTGTCTTGTACGCTTGTTGTTCGCATCTCGGTACTAGCTCCCACGCAGAGTGAGATTTTACGACTCGTAAAGGCACTACTGACTTATATTACTAAGCCACTGACAATTAACTAGTAAAACCTCCATGAGACAACAATATACCCTGGGACAACAATATACATGTATAATTCAACCAGAGGACGAATCGTCTAGGATATAAAATGGTAGTGAGTACGAAACGTCCAGGGACGAAACAGACAGGTACGAAACGTCCAAAGACGAAACAGATCGGGTATGAAACGTCCCGTAACAGGTGTCCGTACCCGAATCTCAACTTGATATGCTGTCGAATTTTAAAATAATGACCCCCCCCCCCCCCCCCACACACACACACCTCTTTAGTAGCAGACATTCTTTGTTACTGTTGTGTACCAAAGTGCAATGAAGTTACTGGGTTCATTCTGCAGCTACAGCTTTTGTTCAGCAACAGAAGATGGCCTCGAACAACAGCGCCACCTATTGGTCTTTATTACACAAAAGTGTATGCACTGCCGCGTCAATTTGAGTAAATTAACCAATTTAATAGCACTCTCGTATTAACGACACATTCTTTGCTTAAATAAATGCACGAGCGCACGCGAAGAGATGGTTTACAGGCAAACAGTAACAGAGGCAAGTTGCGTTTAATCAGGCTGGTTCCTCTGACTTTATTGGATGTCCAATTGGCAGCTTCCAGCCATGCTTTGCAAATTCATGTCATATTGGCTTCTGTGTGGCACTTCATTTCCCGCCCCATCGCCCATATAACAGACTCATTTAATTTCCGTGGATCGCTTCTGTCTTTTAGTGAAACTCACGAAAGAGGTGAACGCTCGTTGCGGTAACAGTATATTTCTATATTTGCAGTGGTGACCGGTCTCGGTGGTGTACTGGTTAATTAGCCATTGGACTTGATGTTGATTAGGTACTGGGTTCGACTCTCGGTACCGGCTCCCACCTAGAGCGAGTTTAAGAATTCAATGAGTAGTTATAAGGCCACTACGACGACTTCTCTCTCACTAACCACTAACTACTAATCTACTGTCCTGGACAGCCAGTTTAGATAGCTGAGGTATGTGCCCAGGACAGCGTGCCTGTACTTTTGATATAACACTGAAATAACTACATATGCAATGGAATGCTGTGGTGTTATTTGACTACAAAGATACATATGGCTATAACTAAAATCCAATTTAATATCTTAATTTATTTCCTGGGGGAGGAACGTAGCCCAGTGGTAAAGCGTTCGCTTGATGCACTGTCGGTCTGGGTTCGATCCCCGTCGGTGAGCCCATTGGGCAATATTTTGTTCAAGCCAGTGTACCACGCTGCACATGTTGCGGTATGTAGAAACTCTTCAGCGGTACTGGCTGTTGATTATTTGCTGCATTAACTGCGAGTTGAATTACTTAAGTGTTAAATTTTTTGCAATGTTGGCGGCGTTAATTCTCATTTTTAAAAGAACACACGCGTATTACGAGCTATGCCGTATGGTACAAAGGTACGCAAATTCGTCCATCTTCGTTAATAGTTTTAACAAACAATGCGCTAAATTGCTTCACAAAGATTTCTTTCTTCAGCCAATATTCGCTGATTAAACCATGTGATTAGTTTTGTGGTTATGCAAACATTAATTGCGTTTTCTAATAATTGAATTTAGAACCGAAAAGGCAAGAACGGCTACAGTAATTAACAATTTGTAATGTCAATATTTTTCAAGCAAGTAGATAAATATGTTCATTTATGCATGTTTTTAGAATATGGGTAATTATGTCTTGATGTCCGGAAGGAAAGGCTTATGCTATTTTGTTATCATGTAAACATATGCACGCAAATGTATGATGAGACGTTAATACAATATCGTGTATGCAACAAAATGAATAACAAAATATACCGAAGTAAATATCCCTAAGAATACGTTACACCAGTTACAAATTATTTCATATGACCTGCTGCAGTTAATTTTCTTATTTCAATATTACATATTTATATGGAAGATAGACAGACAGACAAACAACAACAACGTCGCAGGAATTTAGCAAGGGAGGAGTTCTAGATTGTAGCGAGTGAAGTTTGTGTGTGTGTGTGGGGGGGGGGGGGGGGGGGGGGGGGGAGGGGGGAGTCATGCTACCCCGGAAAGTATATAGAAAGCCCCCGAAAATTTACATGAGACGGAGGGGTGGGGGGGGGGGGGGGGTGGGGTGGGGTGTGCTTCGATCCATGAAGCCCTCGTCCAGAACAACAACAACAATAATAATAATAACAACAGTAACAAAAGACAGAAATATTAAACTTCATGTGGTTTAAGACCACAATCTTTCTTTCTTATTTGAGGGCAGGACGTAGCCCAGTGGTAAACCGCTCGCTTGATGCGCGGTTTGTCTGGGATCGATCTCCATCGGTGAGCTATTTCTCATCACAGCCGGTGCACCATGACTGGTTTACCAAACTCCATGGTATGTGCAATCCTGTCTGTAGTATGGTGCGCATAAAATATCCCTTGCTATTAATGGAAAACATGTAGCGGGTCTATATGTCAGAATTACATTTTTGTTTTGACATCCAATAACCGATGATTCATAAATCGGTGTGCTCTAGTGGTGTCGTTAAACCAAAACAAACTTTAACTTTTTACCTTGATTATAACGTTGGACATATGCAACATATAGAAACGGTTCTGTTTTTGATAGATATCGTTTAGTCGACAAGAAGTAAATATAAATTACTTTCAAATATTGGTTTTCTGACTACATACACATTAGAGATGCACCATAAAGTTTTAAAATGTTTATTGGTAGACATAAAGTTGTTTTAGCATTTGACAAACCAAAATAGAGAAACGTCTATTAGCCTACCAAGATCGCTGTAGAACAATTTCCGGTCTTACACCAAGTTAATTCCCATTGGCGATAAATTTATATTTTTAAATTTTTTACTAGGGCTACATATTTTCTCTCTCAAAAATTCGCTTTTGCATTTGTTAATGTTCTGTCAGCTAGTTTTATCCACAGCTGTACCTGCGTACTAAGTCTATGATGTCGATATATTATTAGGTCTTTGCACAAATGAAAAAAACAACAGTTTCCAGTGTTATTGAATGTTTCAGTCGACCTATGACCCGAGTCCCGTGATTTGATGCAAGGCAACCTATAATGTATTTTTCTCTAACGCCATTGTGGAACGGTCTGAGAGTAATAGTTTTGTTCTCTTCTCTTCTCTTCTCCAGGGACCTTCGATAGTTTTCCCTTTTGCAATATCTTTAATTAATAACTCTAGCCTAAGGTGTGATGGGTCACAGGATTGACAGCCCTCAGAGGACTCAGTATTTTGCCGTTCCAACCAGTACTACACGAATGGTACATCAAATATCATGGTATGTCCTCGAGAAAGTGCATACAAAATATCCGTTGCTGTTTTGGCTTTAAAATTATCCAATATGGCGACAACAATTTTCTTATATTTTTCTTCATTGATGATGACGTCATATAAAGGATAGCCGTAAGTTAAAACGTGCTGAGATTTCGTTAAATAAAAATTCATGTTATATGTCGTCAGCTATATGGTTAAGGACCACACATATTTTGAGAGGAAACCCGCTGTCTCCATTACATGGCTTACTCTTTCCGCTTAGCAGCAAGGGATCTTTTATTTGCGCTTCCCACAGGCAGGATAGCACAAACCATGGCCTTTGTTAAACCAGTTATGGATCACTGGTCGGTGCAAGTGGTTTACACCTACCCATTGAGCCTTGCGGAGCACTCACTCAGGGTTTGGAGTCGGTATCTGGATTAAAAATCCC
Organism: Gigantopelta aegis; assembly: GCF_016097555.1. Taxonomy (NCBI): domain Eukaryota; kingdom Metazoa; phylum Mollusca; class Gastropoda; order Neomphalida; family Peltospiridae; genus Gigantopelta; species Gigantopelta aegis. The sequence goes on along the minus strand of NC_054704.1, from coordinate 34,743,513 downwards.
ATGCCTCGACTGGGATCCGAACCCATTACCTACCAGCCTGTAGACCGATGGCCTAACCACGACGCCACCGAGGCCGGGCAGAATAAAGATTAACTAGCACTGACTTTGTAATGGAAGAGCTGGCAAATAGTATCATTCTTTGACTTTTTGCATTTGAATTTCTAACTTGCTAAATAACTAGTTTTGAAAAAAAAAAACCTCACCCAGTCTGATTAATCAAAACGAGATACAGATTAACTTGCACTGACTTAGTAATGGAAAAGCTGGAAAATATTCCCATTCTTTGACTTTCGGCATTTGAATTACTAACTTGCTGAACAACTTGTGAAAAAAAACAAGGCTGATTAATCAAAAAGGAATAAGGATTAACTTGCACTGACTTAGTAATGGCAGTGTTGGAAAATATTTCCATTCTTTGACTTTCGGCACCTTTAATTGCCTCCGCCTTGCCGTCTAATTTGGTTGATGGATGAGGAATCCATGTCATTGATTGACATGTTGATTAATGGGCTGATCAGTGCTGGGCGAGAGGGGCCGCCTTCGAGCAGTAGATGGACACGAAATTAAAACACATTGTTTATGTGTCCCTGCATAATTCCTCAACTGTCGCAGGAAGCATGACTCCATGAATGATGCTGTATCCTTCTTTCAACGCACAGGCCGACCTGCTCATAAGGTTCGCTACGACCGTGAGTTCATTGCTAGTGTGTTCTTTTTTAAGACAGGTCCTGGTATAAGACCTTGGACACATCCACCGGGGAATCTCGGAGAATGTGGCCAAGAAAATCGTTCTTGAACCTTCAGTGGATGTAAGCACGAGTGAAATGGTTCATTGATTGAGTGGTATCAGACGCCCCCCCCCCCCCCCCCCCCCCCACACACACACATCCCACTCCTTCAGTGGAATAACGTCTTACGTGTGTTCGGTTTCAAATTATTTAACCCGAAAGCTTGTTTTGCTAATATTATATTTAATTCCAATTCAGTAATTCGTGGCCTGAGAATTACACGGTTCTATCTGCATTTTTTTTCCAAAAATGAGTTATTCATCCTACTTGATAGAAAATAAAATTATCTACATAGTAAACAGTCCTAGAATATGGTATTTTAAGACACATTTGTTAAATTAAAACTATTGCAAAGACCTCTCTATGACTCGGATATGGCAGCTCTAAGCTTCAAGTGGCGATTTTTCAAAATGAAGTTTTGTGCACTTGGAACTTTGTATTTCTCCACCCACGAGGTTTGTTTTTCACAGATTCACCAAAGGGAACCCAAGCCCCAAAACATTTGATATATAATCCTTCATCGAAAAGGCACTAAATTTAATTATTTCAGTTTAAAGGAATTTTATTTTGAAACATAAGCGTTATTTCTTGGAAAGATGCCTATCGAATGTTCCTATATCAATATATGAAGAAAAAAAGAGCATTACCAGAATCGATAAAAAAAATCCCATTATTTCTATTTTATTGAGATGGCCATCTATACAAAATAAATTATTTCCACATAGTCGGATGTGACGTGACTGCCACAATACAGTTATTTGACCTGCAGTTGGTTATATCTGGAGAAGTAATGGAGTCACTAACAGATGTGGATTTCAAGACATATTTTTTTCAGCGCCAGTTTATGGTCGACATATTGCTGTTGGTTCAGTTTCATTGTGAGCCTGTATTCATAGCTGTTGGGGTGTCGTTAAACATTCATTCATTCATTCACAGCTATTGGGGTGTCGTTAAACATTCATTCACAGCTATTTTTTTTTTTTTTTTCAGTTTCAGGCAGCACCGGACATGCCGGGTACCCCATTTATTCAATGAATTTCCTACCTATTTACAAATACCAGACTCTCATTGACTAATAAAAGATCATGATGTACATATTGTGTTTGTGCTTGTATATTGATAATAGTAAGTACAGTTTATTTAGTGCATGCTTGTGTTCTTGTTTCTTAACTATTTAATTCGTGTTTATTGCGTTAAAAGTTATTTACAAGAAAATAAGTCTGGTTGTCGAACCTGGCCCCCAAAGCTACAAGCCGGGGGGTCCAAGTCTGTTTTTCTACATTTTTGTGCAATTAGTCATTATTTCTCATAGTTTATAAGTAATGTCGAAGGTGTCGTTGCACGAAGCAATGACCTCTTCGAAACACCAGTGTTTGAGGAATTTTTCTTTTCTGTCTGGCCGCTCTAAGGCGGCAAAATATTCTGTTTCCACCCTTGAGTAAACCAAGTGTTTAAAAAGTGCCATTTCATTACATGGCTTATTTCCCTCTAATAGTTTTCTAGTTGTCCATATTACCCTTATTGCTTTGCTCCAGAGAAAAATTCCTAGCTGCGATGCATAATTACCAAGTTTGTATTTAGTGCCAAAAATCATGGCATATGGGTTTAAACGGAATTTATTGCCGAACAGTTTTTTAAAGATGGGTTCAATTTGTTTAATAAAAAGTTGTTTTTTTTTGCAGTCATTCACAGCTATTGGGGTGTCGTTAAACATTCATTCATTCATTCACAGCTATTGGGGGAAAACATGTGGTACCATACTCACCAGTCTTTGACCGGCTGTGACCGAGTCTGAGGTTAAAGAAATAATGCGCCGCTCGCTTACTATGTGGCGTAAGTATTTTGACCGTTATCTACTTAAATGTGCGATTTGTTGTTTGACTGGGTTGTGACCGGGTCTAACGTAACAGAACTGATGCGCCGCTCACTTACTAGGTGAAGCTCGTTGACACAAACCTTACTACTGTATTTTCATCGTTATCTAATTAAATATGCGATTTTTATTTACAGCAAAAGCGTCTTAAATATCCATAGCTGCCTAAAAGCCTTAATGTAGCATTCCTTTAAAACAAATCTCTTTACAGGTCCCGAATCTCAGGGAAAGAGTCTTAGTCGATAAATTCAGAGGTTACTAGAGGGAAAACAGTGTCCGGTTTACAAAATAAACTTTGTCGCCTGAATTGTGAGCATTGCGTGGCGTAGTAATACCACAATCTAAATGTTAAGTTACAAACACCAGGGTCTCGCCATTAGACACCGCGCCCTCTGCTGGGACTTTCGAATCTTTGTCAGTGGCGCGATTTGTTATCATGTCCGGAACCAACCAATCACCAAGCAAATCTATTTCGCGTCCGAAACTGACAAACAACTGATTTGTTTTCGTAACCGAATCCTAGTTTGTTTTAATTTTCCGAAATTCGCCAAGACGCTTGGACCTCGCGGGAAAATATAGTATTCGTTGCAGCAAACCGAGTCTTTCCCCTAAAGTGTTCGTCCAATTATATTTTCAATGCAATCTTTGTTATTTTGTTCGTAATGCCATAACGACCACCGTACGACAACCCCCACAGGAACAAAGACTCGTGGTGAGGCACTGATACCGGTATGTAATAAAGATGAACTCTAGATTAGGGATAATTGCATGAGGAAATACATGAAGTCTGTTACAGATTGGCAATTCGTAACATGTAGGTCTCAATCTGTAGGCATTAGATGTGCAGATGGCAAGGGGAACACACCTTCTGGTGTGGGTTTTTTTTTTTTTTTTTTTTGGAGGGGGGGGGGGGTGTTTTTAAGTAAAGGTAAAGTCAAGTAATCTTCTTTCTCACACCAAAATAGAAATGACTCAAAATATGTTATAATAAAGGTGTTAAAACTTAACTTTTAGTTATAATTTTCAAAATTATTCCATAGTTATCCTTCTTTGGGGTATTTGGGATTCTTTCGGATCTAAACTGAACGATTCTACCAGAAAGTTCCCAGCGGGGATGGCTGACATTAAGCGTGCTAAACGTGCTAAACGTGCTAAACGCGTAATCTATTATCTAGATTTGGTATTCTACAATTTTTGTTGTATAACATATGGATACATTACTTTATCAGAATCAGATTTATAAGGCTTAAATTACATTGTTCACACCTTGAGCAACAAGAATCAATAAACAACAGATATATACTCCTCAAAAAGGAAACGCATGGGAAGTATCGTGGAATTACAATTAACATTCAAGCCAATGGTTCAAGCTATAACGAGAGAGAGACAAAGATGAGAGAAAGAAGAGAGAAGGTGTGGGTGTTTGATGCATATTTGACTACTAAATCGTAGTTTATTTGCATGCTGAATGTTGAATTGAACACCAGTATACATCATACTTCAAATCTCAAACCTCATTTTATGTTATTTCCTGGTTACCATTCTTTTTTCTATCTTCATTCTTCTGTACGTTTCCTGTTGTTGTTCACTTCTTATTTATCTTACTTCCAAACAGTTTAAGTTTCAAAACATTCCAGAATGTTGTGATTTTCTAATAGATGGGTATTGCGTATGTACTATGAACGGGACAGATTTCAACAACAAAAAATACAAAATTGTCTCCAACATTTATTACGTTGTAACAACCCCCCTCCGTTATACGTTCTCTAATAATGGTATTCAATGTCGGTTGATATTGTTGTCTATCGCAGGTTGTACAACAATACAGGAAAAAGTGGACACGCTATTGATTTTATGTGTTCTTATCTATTATAAGTTGTGTATTCTTGGGAGAACAAGGCATATCGTTAGTTTTCATGCAATTATTCTTAGATGGTGATGTCCATGTAAATCCTGGCCCTGTTTGCCATAACACAAAATCTACTGGTATATCTGTTGCCCACTTGAATGTTAACGGTTTAGTGTCGAAAGTTGATCTTGTTGAAACTGAATTGCATAATTATGATGTAATTGCTATTACTGAAACTGAAGATATTTTGATTGAAGGTTTTAAGGAAACCTACCGTAAAGATAGAACTGATAATACATGGGGAGGCGTAGCAGTCTATGTTAAAAATGATATTATCTCGAAACCTAGAACAGACATGGATATTCATGGTTTAGAAGCCCTCTGGATTGAATCAACAACACAAATTGTGAAATATTACTTGGCACATTTTATCGTGCTCCTTCTAGCACAATTGATTCATGGAATATAATTGAAGAATCTTTCAATAATGGTATTCATGATCGTATAAATAAGGTTGTGATCGTAGGGGATTTTAATACGAATGTACTTGAACGAAATAATGTAAATATAAATTATTTATGTGCTCGTTTTCAGCTTTCACAATTAATTACAGAACCCACACGAATCACTGAGCATAGTAAAAGTACTATTGATTTAATTTTTGTATCTTGTTCATTTTTTATTACGAAATCCGACGTGCTTACACCATTCTGTAGTGATCATTCTCCAGTTACAGTTCACATTGGGTCTGTGTCCAATAATAAGAAAAATTATTCTTTCAAAAGAATTATATGGGACTATTCGGCTACAGATGTATTGGGTCTAAAATTATTTATTTCTGATATAAATTGGGATGATGTATTTCAGTCTGAATCTGTTGAGACAATAACGTTAAAACTAACTGATATCTTATTAAATGCAGCTGACCTATTTATCCCTAGTAAAGATGTCACCATTAGACCTACAGATAAACTCTTTATGAATGGTTATAAGAAGGTTAATTAGACAAAGATATAAACGTCATAATAGTGCTAAACTAGAAACACCCCGGAGGAGTGGGCAAACTTTCGTAAAGTGCGGAATTCAGTTATAACGGAAATAAGAAAAGCTAAAGCTAACTTTTCAAAAATATTGATAATAAAATTAATAGTCCAGATACTATCGGTCATAAAAACTGGTGGAAACGTGTAATAATTATCTTTAAAATCGTAGTTCTGTTAGCTCATCAATTGCCCCCTTGATTGTGGATAATGAGATTATTCACAAACCTAAAGAGATAATTTCGGCATTTAACGTCTTTTTTTTTATAAAACAATCTACGCTTCACAATGTACCACAAACTCTGCCAACTATCAACAGGGTTACTCAAAGCTCCTTAGTCGAGATACATTTAAATCCAAACAAGGTAAAAGATATACTGAAATCACTAGACGTATCCAAATGTCCAGGCCCTGATTTAATTAGCAACAGATTACTTAAATTACTCGCTACTGAAATATCTTATCCTCTTACTAGTCTCTTCAATTTATCTTGGGAACAGTCTCTGTTTCCGTCCTCTTGGACAATTGCAAATGTGAGCCTCTTTCACAAAAAGGAAGTATATATGATCTTTCTAACTATAGGCCAATTTCTCTTACGAGTAATATTTCAAAACTTTTTGAAAAATGTATCTTCAAACGTATTTTTAACTTCTTTAAAGATAATAAAATCATAACACAGTTCCAATCTGGTTTCATTCTTGGTGATTCAACAGTTAACCAACTTATTGATTTTTACCACTTCATTTGCCAGGAAATGGATGGAGGGAAAGAGGTCAGAGCAGTATTCTGTGATATAAGTAAAGCATTTGTTAGGGTGTGGCACAAGGGTCTAATTCATAAATTGAAATCTGTTGGTATAAATGGTAAACTTCTAAAATGGTTTGAAAGCTATTTGTTTAGTAGTAAACAGTGTGTAGTAATACATGGCCATTCTTCGAGTGCAACAGAAATTCCTTCTGGTGTTCCCCAGGGTTCTGTGCTTGGTCCAATCTTGTTCTTGATTTATATCAGTGATATTGTATATGGAATTACATTCAACATACGGCATTTTTCTGACGATACCTCTCTTTATATCGCAGTCGAAAACCCATAGCTCTGTGCAAATATTATTAACACAGATCTTGAGCTAATTAATACTTGGGCCAAAACGTGGTTGGTTAAATTTAGTCCAGAAAAAACTAAAACTATCATATTTAGTCGAAAATATTCTGCTACAAATAATCCATCCCTATTTTTAGATAATGTACAGATATCGGAAGTTGAATCTCATAAGCATCTGGGCCTGATGTTTCAACGATCAGGAGACTGGCATTATCACATAAACAGTCTTATCAATAAAACAAGTAAAATGATAAACTGCCTCAGGTCTTTTAAATATCGTCTTTCTAGAAAGTCATTAGAAATAATATATAAGTCATTTATTCTTTCAGTATTTGATTACGCTAATATAATTTGGGATAACTGTTCCTTTCAGTGAGAACAAAACCTTGAAAATATTCAGTTAGATGCTCTTAGAACAATTTGTGGTGCTGTTAGGGGAACTTCACACGATCTCATTTATAAAGAAACCGGTTTCGCACCACTCTCAAAAAGGCGTGAACAACACAAATTATGCTTGATGTTTAAACTGTCAATAACTTGTTACCTACTTATTTAGCTCTTCATTTACCACGACCTATCGGTGAAACAAATCCATACTCATTACGTAATGCAGATCACTTGAATACTTGTTTTTGTCGTACAATGCTCTTTGCAAATTCGTTCTTTCCTTCGTCAGTTAAATTATGGAATAATACGTCTTCTAACATCAAAAACTGTAAATCACTAACTAGGTTCAAACATGCAACTAATGTAACTGAACTTATTCCATCATACTTGTATTATGGTGAAAGACGTCAGCAGATACTTCACTGTCGACATAGAATGGGTAACAGTAACCTAAATGGTCATAAATTTAAGCGTCATATCTTAGATAATCCAAAATGTGTTTGTGGGCATCATGTGGAAGATGCTGAACATTTCTTGTGTCATTGCCCTCTGTTCAGGTGCATCGAAATACCCATCTGCAGAAATATCTACATGTTAACTATAACATTTTATTATTTGGTGATCTACACTTAACTTATCAGGAAAATATAGACATTTTAAAATCCGTTCATGACTTTATTGTAAGTACTAAACGTTTTGAAACTTAATTGCACTGGTACATTTTTCTACCTGTACTATTTCTATGTACATACCTTTCCTTTCAGTAGCTCACTGTTATGTTAATCATCTATTATTGTGTTTTATTATTGTTAGTTATTAATTGTACTTCGTCTGTCATCTTGTTAGTTTGTTTGTGGAAAAAAAATGTAGGGAAAGGTCCTAATATAGGCTAATAGCCTGTCGACCAATTCCACAAGTAAATGGAATAAAATATTGTTTAAAATAATAATCTACAGTTAGAACAATAGTGTGACGTCACGGATGTTGAGCAACTATACTCTACATTGGTTCACGAGAGAGAGAGAGAGAGAGAGAGAGAGAGAGAGAGAGAGAGAGAGAGAGAGAGAGAGAGAGAGAGAGAGAGAGAGAGAGAGAGAGAGAGAGAGAGATTGAAAGTGGATTGGAGAGAGAGAGAATTGAGAGAGAGAGAGAGAGAGGAGATAGAGAGAGAGAGGGGGGGGAGAGAGAGAGAGAATAGAAATAGAGGGATGGGTGACAGCGAGAGAGAAAGAGAGAAGAGAGAGAGAGAAGAGAGAGACATTGGAGAAGAGATAGAGAGAGGATGAGAGTGATTGAAAGAGATGATTGATAGAGGAGAGAAGGAGAGAGAGAGGGAGAGAGAGAGAGATAGAGAGAGAGAAAGAGACGAGAGAGAGGAGAGAAGAGAGGGGGGGGGGAGATGATAGAAAATATGAGAGTGATTGTGAACTAGCGAAAAGGAGAGAGAAAGAGATCGATCAATATAGAGAGGGATAGTAGAGAGATAGAATAAATTATGTAAGTGCGAATTTAAAAGTGATTGATCAAAGGGGAAGAGAAGAAAAGATATCTCCGAGAGAAGGGGAAATAGATAGATCAGAAGATACTAGAGAGTATGATCGAGAGAGATGGAGAGAAACTTGAAAGTGAGACTTGAGAAAAAAAGAGAGGATAAGGAGAGATAGAGGAGGATCTCTGAGAGAGGATAAAAAGAATAGAGAGCGAGACGAAGAACAACCCCCACCATTACATGCATATGATTATATGTGGTATTCTAATGTGATTTCTGAACTCGATAAAAAGATCGAAGTATGTTCACTCGACATGCATGTGGCGTTTATCAATTCTCGGTGTTCTTTGTTAATAATGCCAGGTATGGGTAACATGCAAGTATATGCATTTTCTTTCAGTGGAAGTTTAGAAAAAGTTTGAAGATCAAAACGTACCGTGGAATTACAATTAACATTCAAGCCAATGGTTGAAGCTATAACGAAAGTATAACATTCAAAGGTAACACCGAAAGCAAAGTGTGAAGTTGTAAATAACGGAAATGTCAAGCTATAACTTAAGGCTACATGTACATTCGTTCGTTGCCTTCTGACTGCTTTATTGGCTATGAAATATAAACGACTAACCTGCTGTGCATACGTAACTACACTGAGTCAGACATATTATGTAACCTATTATTGATTAATTAATCAATATTACTGCAGTCAATCTGCATTAATTCAAGCCAGATGTATGCTGATAAATATATTAAGTTTTATTGCGCATATTATTTTAGGGATATATTTTCTTTGTCCTCTCCTCCTGAAAAAAACAACACATTTTAAACAAATTTAAACAGACTCCAAATCCATAGAAACAACAAGCTCAAAGCCACACTAACCTCCCCCAAAACAACTACCTGGTAACGAACATCCATCCATACAAACAAACAAACCATAAAAAATCAATAATTTGAAAAATAAAATCATTTAAAACAAAACACAGAGCAAAACAAAGCAAAAAAATCAAACTGATCCAAAGCAAATAAAAAAAATTAATGATAAAATAATAATAATAAAATAAAAAATGGAAAAAAAAAAACCCGACGAAAAAAGCACATACAAAAACCCTCACTTAACAACAAAAAAACAACCCCGCCCACTTCTCTGCGGTCGACTTCATGTACATCAACGGTTTTATCGAAGTTTGAAGTTGTCGCGTTTCTTTTGTAGTGCAGTATATTTGGTATGGAAATCACGCACGCGGGGTCGTGTTTAATCTGTTTGGAATTACTGTTGGTCTTTACTAGAATTACCGTTTATCTTCGCTAGATTGCATGTCACTGTATTACCAGATAAAAACATTAACAATATGTATTCAAGACAGATATCCCGACGCCATATAACCGTAAATAAAATGTGTTGAGTGCGTCGTTAGATAAAACATTTCCTTCCTTTCTTTCAAGACAGATATGCAGAATAAGAATCACATCGCTAAAAAAAAAGAAGAAAAAAAAAGAGAAAAGAAAAAGAACCAGTTTTCCTAATAAATAACAGAATAATCCACAATAATGAATAAAACCCAGAAGCAGTTATAAGTTATTTCTTTGATGGATCACTGGTTAAAAAGGATGAATACTGGGCTGTTTTTAGCGCGAACCGCGTATGCACCAAGACAAATGTTCAACATCTTCCGCGAACAGAGCTGACAGCGAGTCTAATGGATGATAATGACGACGTAGACCGGCAGATGACTTATGGGAAGGGGGTATGCATTGCGCAAGTTATAGGGTTAATTAGTTTAGCATTACTTCGATTATTCGAAAACGGTTACACAGTTATCCTAGATTTGGTTTCAAGATCACGGGATTTTATGTCCGAGCACAAACATAAAGAAAAAACAAACAAAAAATAATTAAAACCTTCAAATAAAGAAAAAAGAACTTTAAATAAAGAAAAGCAGAAAAATAAAATAATGATTAAGACGAAACGTCTTGTAACTGTATGTTAAATATTTAGAGAGAGAGAGAGAGAGAGAGAGAGAGAGAGAGAGAGAGAGAGAGAGAGAGAGAGAGAGAGAGAGAGAGAGAAAGACAGAGAAAGAGAGAGGGGTCAGAGAGAGAGAGAGAGAGAGAGAGAGAGAGGTTAGAGAAAGAACGATAGAGAGAGAGAAAGGGGTCAGAGAGAGAGAGAGAGAGCGGAGAGGAGAGAGAGAGAGAGAGAGAGAGAGAGAGAGAGAGAAAGAGAGAGAGGTTAGATAAAGAACGATAGAGAGAGGGGGGTCAGAGAGAGAGAGAGAGAGAGAGAGAGAGAGAGAGAGAGAGAGAGGGGGGGGGGGGGGGGGGGGGGGTTTGGGGGGGGGGGGCTAGAGAGCGAGAGGAATATATTATATTTATAGATACTTGGTTCTGTTACAACAGTGTGTAATATTTTTGTCTACCACTTGACAAAAGACGTATACTCGTCTACGAATGTCTTACACTCCAGACGTAAAGTGTTCAAATCTTAACTGAAAAAAAATAAAAGTTTATATTTGTGATCTGCTGAAGTGCTTTGGATTATCACACATCGTATTTCGAAAAGGTCTTTATAGAAACCCAGAATCATAAAACAAATTCTGGCACCCGCCAAACGACCACATCAAGATACTGTTTTGAGCTTCTATAAACAGTAGGGAAACCAAGAATGTACGGAAATGGACAATCAACTCCAAAAACACCTACAAGTTTCAACGAAAAATACAATGGACGGTTTTTTTTTTTTTAGAAGACTGGGTACTTTTAATGAGTAAAGATGGCATTTATCCGTCCCAGGCCATCTCAGTGTCCATGCCAGAGATATGACTTGAGAGGGAGGTGCCACGTTGATAGTGTTCAAGATCAATATGGTGTTGTGTAGATAGTAATGAGTAGAGATAGTATCTTGCTGATAGTATTTAAAAAAAAATGTGTTCAAACTTTACAGGGTCGACTATTTAAAACGTTTCTTCTCAAGTTTCAAAAGGAAGCACATCTGTGCATGCTTAAAAAAAACCTAACTAAATGAATGAATGAATGTTTAACGACACCCTATCACGAAAAAACCCTAACTAAGCCGTATATATGTAACTACAGTGTATATACAGGGCAGAAAATAAAAAGCCACTTGTATGATGAAATTTAAGATTAAACTTCAATTCTAGTATTTTATTCATAGCAATGAGACAAGAAAGTGTTGTATTATATTGATAGTGATGAGTCAAGATAGTACTATACGGATAATAATGGGTCAATACATTATTGTATGTAATAGTTAGAGGACCAGTAACAATACTTTATCGGCGTATAAAGGTAGTGTCGCACGAGACAATGAATGAATGAATGAATGTTTAACGACACCCCAGCACGAAAAATACATCGGCTATTGGGTGTCAAACTATGGTAATGCAAATAAATAAAGTGATGATCAACATCAATATAAAAATTCAAGGTCTAAACAAAAACAGTGTAAAGAACTGTGCAAAAATACAAATATAAAATCCACAGAATTTTACGGACACCGAATTTTACTCTAAACTTCAATTTGTGCTGTATTGGCCATTCTCAAAGAGAATGTTACACCCCTGCACCACGGTGAGGTTACAGCACGCGCAGGGGCACGAGACAAAGGCGAGGCGTAAGCCGAGCGTTTTCTCGTGCGACACTACCTTTATACGCCGATAAAGTATTGTTACTCGTCCTCTAACCGTCTTAGAGCAGAGCCAAAATCGTTATGACTGTACGTGCAGCAATACCGCTTATAAAGTGAATGTCTGAAGTACTTTATCGGGATATAAATGTACTTCACGTGACCAAATATGAAGCTCCCATTGGACTAGAAATTCAGCTGTGCTCTAATAATAGTATAAAGTATTGTATTAACACATTTGACAGTATTGAGTTAAGATAGCATTGTGTTAATAGAAATGAATAGAAATGAGTCAAGAGAACACTGTATTGATAATGAGTAGTTACGACGGGCACTGGCCGGTTTATATTGCTGTGGATTCCATTCTTAAACTAGTGCCAGTATATAGATCTAGATTCAGAGCCAATAAAGAGTTGATATACCCCAAAAGACATGCCAAATAGTCGACTTTCCGCTCCTGACTTGAACAGAATTCTCTGATGACAGCTCACTGATCGAGTCATGTCACTTGTGTGACACGTCCGTAACATGGGGTTGTGGCAGAGGGAGTTGGTTGAGGTGGGAGAAGCGAACACGTGTTAACCAACCAATCAAAATAAAATAATTACGATATGCGCTTGAGTCGTTAACAAAAAAAAAATACCTCGTAACCGACGCCACATTTACCACACAAGAACCAGTCAATTTTTGTCTCGAGTATGGTTTTGTCTGGAATTAATGGCGTACTAAATCCCTGGCCAATTACTCTGTTATACGGTGGCGGTTAGCGAGGCTGGCACAAGCCCTGCTCAGCTATTCTATTTGGTTGTCAGTTGATCACTTTTATTGCTGCACAAAATTAATGGTATCAAATACAAATTTACCGCCTCGTCGCTTTATGGACACTTGAACAGAAACAGTTAGCTTTAGACGCTGTAAAAGACACACTTAATGACTCTTTTAGGATAAATGCAATCATACATCCCATGTACTAAGTATAATAGAGTTCGGACTCTGTTACATGTTTGCTTGCAAAAAACCTACTTGTACCCAGTAGCAGTGGGGGTGATTCACTGTTCCAAGGGGAAGTGCTTGTTTTGGGGCGCCATCGACAAAGAGTGGTGACAGCTTTAATTATTTTATGTAAATCCCAGCCTCTTTTGTTCATGTCACTTTAAGCATAAAATGATGAACAAGTGAGGGAAGGTATTGCCTCCCCTGCTCCAGCTACGCCTCTCGACTGCCACAGCCCTGATTAATCCAAACCACCAAATTATGATGGATCTTATTGCTACTTGTTACTGTGACCACAACATGCACAGAGGCCAAACTAAGAGACAAGTCGGTCTTAACAAACCATTCGTTATGCTGTCATCACTTTCGGTTCTCGGGATTTGAACCTGCTGACATTATCAAACTGGTCCTGCTGCATCTTATTTACGAGAATGCTCGGTATGACTGACAAAATAACAAATTACCCAATACATCACGTCTGAGTGGTCTTACCAGTGTTGTGGCGATGGCTTGCTGTATAAGATGGCGGGCATTTCCATCATTTCCTTTTATTGAAGGTTTCATTTCTGAAGAAGATTTACGTCCAGGGTTCTGCAGAACGAAGGAAGCAGTGCAATAGTGCTCACAAATTGTGATTTTAAGTTTCTGCTGCGACAGGATACGAGCCAACTCAATGCCAGAGTGCTCGTCATTTAAACTGCTGATTGACATTTTGTATCGGCTAAAGCTAAGTTTGTGTTTTGACGCAGTGTCTGTTTTAACGCAGGGATTTTATATGTCGTCTGCGCGTAATCAAGGGACACTTTTTTTTACGCCATATGCAGATGTTTAACTACTCAAACTGTTTTAGATTGGTGACACCAAACAATGTTTACAAATCTCTTGATCTTTGTTTCTTTGTTTTTTCTTCATAATACTCTTTAAGACCCATGTATCACAGGATTTTTATCACGAATTTTACTGCTAGCCTGTTGCACAAAACCTTTCGTCTAATGGTGGATTTTAAAATCACTTACCAATAAATCACGTACATGACGATCTACTTTTATGGAAGGTCAAATAAACCACCAAAATATATGTCAAATACACCTAGTAAGATATATAATCATAACTCTTCAAAAAAACGTAGGGAAATCTGAAATATTAATGTTAATCCTAGTAAAGAACGTTCAGGTCTGTTTATCAACACACCGAAACACATTCCATAGTTTGCACACGCATCACGCAGTTGCCTCGTACACGTGCGTGAGGTGTCATTCTCGATTTTGACAATTTCCAGGAAGGTCGATTAATCACTGTGGGACATTATTTCTGTCAATCTGTTTCATTCTCTTGATCATACAGTTGTTATTGTTTTGTTTTAAGTCACTTTTATTGTTTGAATTTGCGATTTACTGATAAAAAACGTCAACTTTCAAATTTCACTTCTGACCCCAATCGTCCTTCAAGATCTTTGGTGGTCATAAAACCTACTGTAATACTGAACTACCGATTGTAATGTTTGCCCAATTAATTCACTATTATTATATAGCCATTCCCCACAGCTAATATACCATACAATTTTGGCAATTGTAAATTCTTATTAGAGTTCCCCTACTTTTTTTGAAGAGTATATTTAGCCAGGCTAAAACAATTTTAATGACTATATTATATTTTCGTAAATTAAAATATGTAATTTTACTGAAAAATACGAGGAGAATAAATTATAATGCACCAAATCTAAAAGCAGTTGTTACAGTTTAGATTTACATTTCGTTAACTTTGATATTTTTAGTCTATAATGGGAAGAACGTCGTTCATACAAGTGTTAAACTATCTCAAGATTTGGCTATAATTAGTGTTTAGGGTTAGGGTTAGTTTTAAGGTTAGGGTTAGTTTTAAGGTTAGGGTTAGTTTTTTTGGGTTAGGTTGAGGTTCCCTCTTTACGCATGTATGTATATAATGGTGGGTAACAGGCGGGTATTTCCTTTATTATTATTATCATTTGCTGGCCACCATACATCACATCCGGTTGTCTAAAGTCAGTGTTGATATCGCTAATTCTGGTGTCACATTAAAGTTTTTCTTCACGATATAAAGACTCCAATGAGCAATTATGTTACAATGTACACACACAAATAGAAGACATACCTATGGCACGGGTCTATGGTTAGCAGTTGGTGGTTAGGGATGAGATAGTCTTGTTTATTGTTTTCAATGCTCGTGAGATCGGCACATGTTAAGAATGTTCTATTTCGTTCCCGTTCTAAATTACCTAGACAGTAAAATGCCACACCAGTACTACTGTTCCCGAAATAATATTCCCCAACCAATTAAATATTTCTTTTATTGCAGCTGTGTGCAATAGAGATAAAAAAAAAACGTTTTCTTGGCGGATTCGCCCTCTTTCGATATAGTAATTTAATTAGTATTACAATAAACCTAAATAAATATGTAAACCCGATATAATTACAGCTCTTTGATATTTCTCCGTGAGGGAATTGATGCAACACTCTCTAGCTGCAATATTTAATGACATCCTCAGTACATTGTTTTGTCAGTAACTATTAGGAGTCAGTCGAATGGGAATCATCCCAGGTTCAAAGCCAAACCTTGTTTTGACTGGACTAAACGTGCCAGGGACGAACTCAGCTACCATTATATAGGTCACGCTTTTTCAATTACCAGTGAACTATATCTTGTAAATACTGTCGGTAGACATAACAGAATAATCCACAGTCTATCATACACCAGTGTTTGAGAAGTAGTTAGATCAGGAAATTGACAACTTGGCTATAGCAAGGGCGGATCCAAGGATCTGCTGACCTGTCCTCCCTAAACAAATTGAAGTGACTCCTTTTAATAATCTGCTTTCAATTTTCATTTCACGAATGCCAATCTTTTATTTCGATACCATTTACAGGTTTTGTCCACGCGCCCTTTTGCTCTAGGACCTCTTGCTGAAGCCCAAAATGACATTTTGGCCCGAGAACATCTTGGGCAGGTGGGATATTTTGGGCTTCAACAGCCTTTCCAAAATATTTTCCGGGTCCGCCATTACTATCACATAGCTATATCCATTTGTCTCCCGACTCGGTCTACGTCATAACAGAACATAATAGAACTTTATTACTCTCAAAGTAATTCGGTGACATCAAAGGAGTTGACCGAAAGGTCGAATTCTCAAACAGCATACTTCACAACATATTGCTCTAGTTAGTTTAAACAATATTTATTCCATTTTTTTTTTGTGGGATTGGTCGACAGGCTACAAGCCTATATTAGGACCTTTCCCTACATTGTTTTTACAAACACGCCGTGACAAGATGACAGACTAAGTACATATAATGACTAATAATAATAAAACATAATGGTAGATAATTAACATAAAAGTGAGCTACAGAAAGGAAAAGTACGTACAGAGAATTAAGACAGGTAGAGAAATGTAACAGTGCTATTAAGTTTCAAAACGTTTAGTGCTAACAATAAAGTCATGAACGGATTAACACTGTCTATATTTTCCTGATTAGATGAAATGTTTTTATTTAACGACGCACTCAACACATTTTATTTACGGTTATATGGCGTCGGACATATGGTTAAGGACCACACAGATATTGAGAGAGGAAATCCGCTGTCGCCACTTCGTGGGCTACTCTTTTCGATTAGCAGCAAGGGATCTTTTGGATATGCGCCATTCCATAGACGGGATAGCACATACCACGGCCTTTGATGTACCAGTTGTGGTGCACTGGCTGGAGCGAGAAAAAGCCCAATGGGCCCACCGACGGGGATCGATCCCAGACCGACCGCGCATCAAGCGAACGCGTTACCACTGGGCTACGTCCCGCCCCCAAAAAATCGATTAGTTAAGTGTAGATCGCCAAATAATAAAATGTTATGATTAACATGTAGATATTTCTGTAAATGGGTTTTTCGATTCACCCCGAACAGAGGGCAATGACAAAACAAATTTCAGCATCTTCCACATGATGCCCACAAGCACATTTTGGATTATCTATGAGATGGCGCTTAAATTTATGACCATTTAGGTTATTGTTACCCATTCTTAGTCAACAGAGTGTCTGCTGATGTCTTTCACCATAATAAAAGTATGATGGAATAGGTTCAGTTACATTAGTTGGATGTTTGAACCTAGTTAGTGATTTACAGTTTTTGATGTTAGAAGACGTATTATTCCATAATTTAACTGACGAAGGAAAGAACGAATTTGCAAAGAGCGTTGTACGACAAAAGAAAGTATTCAAGTGATCTGCATTACGCAAAGAGTATGGATTTGTTTCACCGATAGGTCATGGTAAATGAAGCGCTAGATAAGTAGGTAGTTAGCCCTTGGTTTGTATTTAACCTTGACCTATATATTTTTTTATATATCTGAGGAAGATCGATCCAGTGATCCTAATGTTTCAGAGCATAATACCTTCTTCTTTCGTTCTTTAAAAGTGTATTACTTTTTTTTCCAGCTTGTTGTGACATATCTAAATACTTAAAGGGCATACGGTTGGAGCAATAATGTGTTTAGTGTATTGACAGCAGTTGCATGACTAAATGCCATTCCATTGTGGCACACAGACGTCTCAGTTTGAATGCAAAGGACGGACGCAGAATTCACTTTCACATCGTATTACTAGTAAACTCTTCACATATCCATAGGGAATACGGAGTCAGACGTAAAAAGGTTCGCCTAAACCCGTTCAAGGAATACCGATTTTAATGGAGATAAAAAAGATCGATTGTGTGATCGCGACCAGAACAGAGATCAGATCGAAGGCGTAACGAACGGTGGCAACCAGAGAAATAAGTGTTTATAAGTGATGCTGTTGTAAATGATATTACCTAGGGAAAACAGTATACCGAAGTATCAAATGCCGAGAGCATTATCCACAAAAGCTGATAATGTGGAAAAAGAGGAATTTGATTGGCTTAAATGATGAACTGGTTATTTTAAAACGGTCATTTATTCCTTTTACAGAGTAGCAGTCTCGCCATCGTGGGCTCTGTTTCTTCTCTTTATTTGGGATCCTTGGTGCTCGAGACAGAATAATATACCAAACGCAATTATTATCAACCATTTATGAAGAAAATATAAAAAGATAGCCCAGCTAAAAGGTAAAATAAGATGAAATAAATTTCGATTATTTTCAATTGTAGTATGAATAAAAGAATGAATAAATTAATTTTTAACGACACGCTAGGGCGAAAAACCCACATCGGGTGTGTGGTGTCAGTAAAAAGTAAATAACGATCAACCTAATTGTATGTAAAAGTAAATTTTAAAATTATCAAAAGCTAAAAAAAAAACATCTGTGAAAGAGTCACATTCATGGACGACACAATGACCTATGTGAACACACCAGACCAAAAATAAAATATCAAGAAGACCCCCTCGAAAATAAAAACTAACGTTAAAGGGACACACCCTAGTTTCAGCCCATGAAAATGCAAATTAAGTTTAGTTAATCTACAAACATTCTACACATTTGGATAAAGTTACAAATGATTGAAACATGAGTCTCTGACTTTAAAATGGTGAAATACCTTCTAAAAATAGACTAAAACTCAACTCCATAAATGTTACTTCTCAGAAGCACGTGCGTTTTTAAAAGTATGAGAAATGCATTTTGTGATATTAAAAACACCAGGATGACAAAAAACAATTCGAATGTATGGAAATGGGTAACCTAAACAATAAAATCTAAGTAAAGTATGATTTTAGTTATCAAAAACGGCTCTAATAGTAAAAACGTATGCCTTAGTGTTTAAAAACTAGGGTATGTTCCTTTAATGGTCAGACCATGTGAATAGTTTATTAATATATAGTAAACATAAAACAACACTATAGCTCAAACCATCAAAACTATTTATCACAGAACATTTCAAACCACCAACATAATATATATATAATATACAGATGCTATATAAATAGAACTTAGTTATTTTGTTTAAGTTTCACTGACGAATGTGTACTGTATTGGCCACTCTTAAGAAAAACCTACACGTATGTTGCCGCTCCTACACAAAAGTTTGTTTTGTTTAACGACACCACTAGAGCACACTGATTTATTAATCATCGGCTATTGGATGTCAAACATTTGGTAATTCTGACATATAGTCTTAGAAGGAAATCCGCTACATTTTTTCATTACTAACAAGGGATCTTTTATATGAACTATCCCATAGACAGGATAGCACATACCACGGCCTTTGATATACCAGTCGTTGTGTCCGCCTGTACACAAAGCGGGGAACCGCTCATTCAAAAGCAACTGTAACAAGACAGAGGACGAATACATAACTTGCTGAAGTAGCCATTGAGTGACGCGCGGTCAATCTAGGATCGATTCCCGTCGGTGGGCCCATCGGACTATTTCTCGTTCCGGACAGTGCTCCGCAACTGGTGTAATAAAAGCCGTGGTATGTACTAACCTGTCTGTGGGATGGTGCATACAAAAGATCGTTTGATGCTAATCGAAAAGAGTAGCCCATAAAGTGGCGATATAGGGTTTCCTCTCTCAATATCTGTGTGGTCCTTAACCATATGTCCGACGTCATATAACCGTAAATAAAATGTACTGAGTGCGTCGTTAATAAAACATTTCTTTCCTTTCCTTTCCTTAAGTGACAAATAGAAATGAAAAAAAGAAAAGAAAAAAAAAAAAACGTTTATAAGGTTTGTTATCTTATTTTAAGTGTGTATTTGAAAATAGAAAAAGACATGTTTTGTGATTGTAATATGAAAGACTGGGAAAACAGGGAAGGGGCCCCACCTTGCACCCCCCCCCCCCCCCACCCCCGAATTGACTAAACTATGTTTTTCTAACAGTTACGGACCTATATTTTAGGATTATGAAGGCTAACATTGGATAAACTGGGATGCACTATGGTTTTGGAGGGGTTAAAGTGAACCATGACGCAAGATTTTTTGAAATTAGAATTATAGAGTAAGGATAACAAAAATGGACATAACTTAAGTTTAAATTAACAGAGAATACTCCGTGACCACTGAAAATATTGGTATCGGTGACCTTTGTTAGTTGGTGTTTATATTATAATTATTGTATCATTATGTAGGTCACCAAAGGTCAAAAGGTCACAGATTTCAGACAATGCTTAAAATCTGACATATAAGCATTTATGTGATTAGTACTCTCTTAATATTCAATTACTTTTGTGTTAACAACTTGAAAACTGTAGGGAACATATCTTGCAATAAATCCGAAGTGTTAGTGTTCATTTATTTTGCAAATAAGTGTTTGCGTGACAAATGGAAAAAGGTCGTATTTTTAACGTTAACAAAAATGTAGCTTTAGCTAAGGGAAAATAAAAATGGTCATATTTCTAAACTTGATCAGTGTATACTAGCAAGCTGACATTCCACATATTGATATTGGTGAGAGGTACATGCATACCAGTGAAATATTCAATTGGGGTCATCAGAGGTCAAAAGGTCACGGATTTCAGGCGATACTTAAAATCTGACATATAAGCATTTATTTGATTAGTACTCTCTTAATATTTTTTTTTTTTTTAGTGTTAACAACTTGAAAACTGTAGGGTACATATCTTGCAACAAATCCGAAGTTTTAGTGTTAATTTATTTTGCAAAGTAATGTTTGCGTGACAAATGGAAAAAGGTCGCATTTTTAACGTTAACAAAAGTGTAGCTATAGCTAAGGGGAAATAAAAATGGTCATATTTCTAAACCAGTTCAGTGTATACTAGCAAGCTGACATTCCACATATTGATATAGTTTTCAAGTTCTTAACAAAAAATAATTGAATAATTGAGAGTACTGGTCAAATAAATGCTTATATGTCAGATTTTAAGCATTGCTTGAAATCAGTGACCTTTTGAACTTGTGACCTACATAATGAAATAATAATTATAATATACACACCAACGAATAGAGGTCACCAATACCAATATTTTGAGTGGTACCCCATAATTCTAATTCCAAACATCTTGCGTCATGGTTCACTTTAACCCCTCCAAAACCATAGTGCGTCCCAGTTTATTCAATGTTAACATTCATAAAATATGGGTCCGATACTGTTAGAAAAGCATAGTTTAGTCAATTCGTGTGTGTGTGTGGGGGGGGGGGGGGGGGGGGGGTGCGAGGTGGGGCCCCTTCAGCCCACGGACTAGTATATTAACTTTAAAGAAGGTGTTCTCCTTGGTGGACAAACTGTAATTAAAACTGTTTTACCTCTATATTTCTCATTCAGCATTTGCACACACACACACACATACACACACACACACACACACACACACACACACACAAACCCGTTGTATTCGTATATGTATAGACATAATACAAATAACAATGTGGGTCGACATTGTTGACACAATCATTACGGTACAAACACCAATTCAGTTGGTTGATCTTTAAAATTCGTGGTCACTAACGTCAGTTTGATTGCAATTATTCGGGTTACTTTCTCTAAAACCACAAGTTGTAGATACTCGGAATTCCTTGAAAGGTTCTTCAATTTGATTAGGCCTACCATTAAATGCGTGTGAAGTTTGCCGATATGGGTCCCGTGATAACACTATTGGCCCGGGTCGATAGTCAGTCGATACTGTTACAATTCTTAAGATGAACACCGACCATGTGGTGATATTGTGTCTACTCGTAAAGTGTGGAAATGTCTTATTCGTGACCACGTACAAGCCCATTCCATCCAATAACGACAAATCCCATGGTCATCGGCGAACGAATATAAACAAATTCATTCCACGAGACAGTTTATGGAAGCTGCCACTCGCTGTCAAACGCCAGTTATGTAAAACCACTTTGGACACTTGATATTTTACCATCGTTAAATTGTCGCCTGTTTGTATTCTTAGAGAATATACGTACAATGATATTTGGTTCGCTTGCTGGCGATGGCCTGTTTTGGTCAAGAGCTTTGATCAGTGCTGGAACGATCGCACGTGGTCGGCGCCTGCGCACACCTGTTAAACGCTGTCCTGCAGAAAATGTGATTTCCTGATATACTGTACGGTGAATTCCTAGAGTAAGGAGAAAGCGCATGTATCAGAAGAGAAACATTTGTAGTTGTGTAGGCAATTAAACTCTTAATGAAATATAATATCCAAATCATCACAAGAGAGACTATCTACATGTTTATTACATACCCAATTGATCTTACTATAGTAATAGACAGAGAATAATACATGAGTGACTGTTAGATACCATTTATATAACAATGAGTTGTTTTAAAATGTATCTAACGAGCGAAAGCGAGTTTGATACGTTTTTATACAACCAGGTTTTAAGCAAATTTTAACATGTTTCGACTAAACGTTATTTACAGCCGTTGCACCTGTAGCTAACTTACGCGTCACAGACATATGATTATAAGATTAACTATACGTCACAGTGTAATCTATTTCCATCGTGTTGTTTTATATTGGCTGCATGACACTGGTGACCTGATCACGACCTAGGAGCAGCCAGTCGTATGTCTTGAAATTGTTAACACACCTACGTGTGTAAATAACCCATGTGTTATCAAAAATAACGCATGATATTCTCACCAATGGGTGTGTAAGAAAGTCAATTCTGACCGTGCAATAATAATAACAAAATATATTGAACATATCTGAGATAAAAAATCTCGCAGTGCGCAATATTTATATCACTCTACAGCTACGCAGTCTCGTGGTATAATATTCTTAAGCACTATAAACTCGTGCAATATATAAGATAACAAAACAACTGGTATGTGGTTTTGTCTGTATGTTACACCTGTTGGTGCCATCTAAGAGTATACATGTACCTTCAAATGATATCACATAGACAACAATGGTGGCAAAAACTGATACACGCACCCTTTACCATTGAAAAACAAACCCACACAAAAGACACAACACCCCCGTCAAACAAACAAAAAATAAATAAAAAATAAACACACACACACACACAAAACATTTTTAAAAATGCAGAAGTTACAAAAACTATTTTTTCCTGTGTTTAATCTTTTTAATCTTGGTTCGTATCATGTTTAATACATCTGAATTTACCTGTTTAATTTCACGGTTTTTTTTAACATGGAGTATAGTAATTAGATTTATTACCCGGTGAGTGATAGGTAATACACTTTATAGATCGACTCTGCTTCCATCTCGCACAACAGGAACTTCAGTGTTTAAAAAAGTGGCTTGTCTAACGTAATATTGTATCGCGTGACAGCAGTCAACTGTTGAGTCTAACCAGAACAGCACAGATCACACAAACAAGAGTTTTCAACAACACACGAATAAGGATTTATTACTTGAAAGACGATTTGCAGACTTACTCTGAAAACATAATAAATAAACGTAAGTGAAACTGGAACAAAAACATTCAATTAATTCATTATATAGAAGACAACACTGTCAGATATAACGGAACATAAATTGATTAAATTACTGATGTAACACAACATTGAGCAGACTCTGTGTTTAAAAAAATAGAAATATGTAATTTAGGCTAAGATTCAGAGTATATACTGAAATTATTCCTGGAGCAGAAGGAATGTTAATGGATTCATATGATAATTGAACACTATGGGCCGAATTTACAAGGCGTAGGTGTTTAAGCATTGTAAATATACGTAGTTAAAAGCTTGTGAAACATAAACGTGCTTTGTAAATTCTGCCCTATATATCCATTACAGCAACATTCCTATGATATATGTGTAAATATGTGTCCATATACACTGACGTCTAAAAGAAACGTTACATGTATACAATTTGAATAATTTAATAAATATTGTTACTAATCGAAAAGAACCAATTTAGAAACCACCTTACAAACACTTTGCCTGCATCACGAACTAATTAAATTTCCGTTACATTCATTACAATATAATGTCATCCCATTGGTACAGACGTAGCAACGGGAGTTTGTTCATTAACTCGATGAATCTAAAAAACAAGTCGTCAGGGAACGTCATACCTGGTGACGTCATTCTATAGTGGTAATTTGTCTTACTGAGTTGTATTGTTTCAACCAATTCACACAGTTTGGGGATGAGGTTTTTGTGTGTGCATACCCCGATAAACGTAAAAGAAATAACAGACACTTCTTACGTGCATTGTGACGTTTATATTTTGAACGTCATAATAATTTTATCCCACCATACCATTTGAAGGTTTTCTATGATACAATGTCAAGCCTTGGAAATTTTCTTTTGGACGTCAGTATTGACAAACAGTGCACAAGTAATATTTCTACAAACACACGCGTGCGCACATGCATACAAATACAACGCTCACTATCGGAAAGTTGACGTCTTTTTTACATATTAAAGCTTTGTTTAAATGCCTATGCGTTTCATTCAAACACGTTTCTAAAAACATTATGTTTGCCTTGACTGCTAAAAGGAAGATGCCATTATTTTATGAAATGTTGTTGTTATAGAGCATTCGCATTCGCTCCCAACCGTGCTCCACGACTACTATATCAAAGACAGGTCATTGAGGGAATGGCATCTTTAAAAAAGTAAACCTTACCTCTAAAGACATAGTAACTTAAGTAGTGGTGTAGATAGCAGTGGCGGTTATTTTTTCTCTCACCAAATATTGCACTTGGTGGGAATCGATCCTACAGACCATCGCACGACAGTCAAGCGATGTACACTATGAGAATTACAATCCACTCAGTTCTGAAACAAAGACACAATCGCCAAAACGCAATAATCTCGGAATGAACATATTGATTGAAAGCGATGGTCTTTCCCCAACAGGGACATTTTGTAATTGCGTGGATGTGTGAAAATCATTCAATTTCTAAATTGGTCGTTAAAGCCAACTATGGGAGAAAAACTCGAACAGACAGACTTTAAATGGAATTACCATCTGATTAGGGCACTTCTGTGTATTAACCTAATTGATTTAGTCAGGTTTTATAAAACGATCCAGGACCATTGGGTTCTACCACCAGGACCATCATATATCTTAGTTTTACAGGTGTCGTATTCGAAATGAAAAAGGAAAGGGAATACAATTTAATGTTTATTTAGCGACACTTAGGCACAGTTCAAACTACGGTTATTTGGTAGTGTGTGTGTGTGTGTGTGTGTGTGTGTGTGTGTGTGTGTGTGTGTGTGTGTGTGTGTGTTTATTTCGCTTCTAACATATGGTCATTTGGTGGAGAGAGAGAGACAGAGAGAGACAGACAGACAGACAGAGAAGCACATACACACAGAGACACAGAGACGGAGACGGCGAGGCAGAGAGTGTACAGGTATCTGTACACTGTATAAGCCAACACACAAATGTTCTATTTTAATCACCATACTATATTAAAAGCGAAAAGAAAATATGTTAAAACATGTTCTATCATTAAACTCCATTGACGTTAAATATAGATTATTGGTTATGTTATATTGCCTGACAGTGGTGTTATGGATCGCCACCCTCCTCTAGTGACCTCATTATTTCATGTTCTGTTCCTGACGTGCAATAGTTCAGACGATCGATCCCGTGCTATAGAGTTTTAGGGTTTCTTATTTTGACCAATGATGCACACCTTGTAGTTTAAAGGTAATAAAAGTGTATTCCCACTTTTGAGAAATTGCGTAATGAAAAATAACATATTATCCTTTGTGATTTTTAGACAAACTATCTTCAGGTTAGAATACTCTTGTTTTCTTCGTCTTCCTCTTTTTCGTCCTCTGTAGATTCCTCTGATTTGTTTGTTTTGTTTAACGATACCACTAGAGCACATTGGTTACCTCTGATTTGATGATATAAATCGTAGAAATCTTAAACCATTGTTGAAATTACCATTTATTATAAACCAGACGGTGTATCAAAGTATTTCTCTGTATGAAATGGTTAAAAGAAAAGTAAAATTCAAAATGGCGGCTACTAGATGGAGGATCCCTGAAAAGGTTAATGAATCCTTTAATATCTGGACCTTAGCCTCTTGGCACCATTCCACGAAGCAATGTTAGCGCTAAGATCACTTTAGGTACATGACTACTATATGAACTTAAATCGATTATAGCGATAAGATCACTTCATGGAACGGGGCCCTGGACTATAAATATATAGACGTGCATAATATGATCAGTTTAGGGAACAATGTGTCACCAAGAAAATATAAATATATAGAGGTGCATAATATGATCAGTTTAGGGAACAATGTGTCACCAAGAAAATACAACTTAGAACAAACACAATACAACATAATATGATCAATTTAGGGAACAATGTGTCATCAAGAAAATATAACTTAGAACAAACACAATACAACATAATATGATCAGTTTAGGGAACAATGTGTCATCAAGAAAATATAACTTAGAACTAACACAATACAACATAATATGATCAGTTTAGGGAACAATGTGTCATCAAGAATATATAAATATATAGACGTGCATAATATGATCAGTTTAGGGAACAATGTGTCACCAAGAAAATATAAATATATAGACGTGCATAATATGATCAGTTTAGGGAACAATGTGTCACCAAGAAAATACAACTTAGAACAAACACAATACAACATAATATGATCAGTTTAGGGAACAATGTGTTATCAAGAAAATATAAATATATAGACGTGCATAATATGATCAGTTTAGGGAACAATGTGTCATCAAGAAAATATAAATATATAGACGTGCATAATATGATCAGTTTAGGGAACAATGTGTCACCGAGAAAATACAACTTACAACAAACACAATACAACATAATATGATCAGTTTAGGGAACAATGTGTCACCGAGAAAATATAACTTACAACAAACACAATACAACATAATATGATCAGTTTAGGGAACAATGTGTCACCGAGAAAATATAACTTACAACAAACACAATAAAACATAATATGATCAGTTATGGGAACAATGTGTCATCGAGAAAATACAACTTACAACAAACACAATACAACATAATATGATCAGTTATGGGAACAATGTGTCATCGAGAAAATATAACTTACAACAAACACAATACAACATAATATGATCAGTTTAGGGAACAATGTGTCACCAAGAAAATACAACTTACAACAAACACAATACAACATAATATGATCAGTTTAGGGAACAATATGTCACCAAGAAAATACAACTTAGAACAAACACAATACAACATAAAAGTTATGGTCGTATGACCCAGACATCACTGTGGACATACATACTCTTGTCTTCTTAAACTGAAGAACATACATGTTCAATGCACTTTAAGACATTGTTTAAAAGGTTACAATGCCCCACAATGCACTTAGAGCACATAACATGATCCAATTTCCGCCCTGTTCCATCTCCGTCCCATAATTCACCACATGCACCTCAGTGTGACGGTACTAATGATTCACGATTTTGAAATGCTCTTGATATATCACCCTCTTGGAAACAATATTAATTTTGTTCTTTTACATGCTGTTAAAACGCCGTAAACTCTTAGAGCAATAAGGAAGTTGAACTTCGAATCTATTTATAGTTAACATCAAATGACAGTTACATCACAACACTACTATCTAGTGCTGTAAACAAAAACCCAAACCATTTAACAATCTCAGTAAATCACGCCAAAAATTTATTGAATATAAATTGTTTGGTTTGTTCTTCTTCACTGGGAATTCAAGCACCATGTTTGGGACAAAAATAATAAAAATAAGAAAGTAAAGGTAACTGAGAGTGAACAGCAGAACGCACATTAAATATTTCGTTTGTCAGATTTTACCTTGTTGTTATTTTCACCCCCATCCCCACCGGCCCTCAACAGAAAGATCCCACCCACCCCTCAGAAAAATCCCTCATACAAAACCAATCCCCCCCCCCCCCCCCCACCCCCAATTAAACGAAAACAATCAACGACCTCAAACCACGTCATTCCACTCATTTTAATGTATAGATTCTGATATGTAGGCTGAAAGTTACCTGTATCTTAAAATATTCATTTATATATAACAAGAACAAGCTTTTTAAGTTTGATCACAAAGCCTATCACAAAAACCCTGGCCTGAAGGTGGCCCCTAGGTACCAAGGTTGCCCCACCACTTTTGGTAACAAAAAGGGGAGAATTTATGAACCTCATACCCATATTTGTTAACCCGCCTTCTCGGTTTCCACGTAGAAAGCAAGGCCATTACGGTACCGTAATTGGAGTGGGATCCAGAGGTAACTAAGGTATCCCAATAACCATTTGTATTATAACATAATACACCCTCCCCTCCACTGTACGCCGGTATGGGTAATATGGGCCAGTATGATCATAAATCCATATCGCGTCTCCCCGGATCCCGCCAAGCCCGCTCGAAATCCCCCGCTGCGACAACTGATGTCTAATACAATTCATAATAACCGCGTTTTACATTCTTGATATCAAATGGACAATGTTTTTTTTGTTCGTTTAACCCTACTCATGATAAATATTATAGACAAGCCATTATCTAACACACGAATAAGGAATCCTTCACCAGATCAACAGTCTCCGTTAGTGTTCTGCACTAAATGAATCCGTCTGTATATTGTTCACACTGCACTAAATGAATCCGTCTGTATAGTGTTCACACAGTCTTTCTTGCCAATCAACACTCTCCTGAGCTGAAAGAATAATGTAACCAATTTGGCAGTATCATAACTTAATAACCATGTGAGATAGATGTCTGATATAGGTTTAATGTTAAAGTGGGCTGGGAGGGTGGGATGTCGAAATAAAAAGCGTGTCAACGTTTCGGCGGATCGATTCAAAAAGGACGTGGCAAACACCGATAAGTCGTGACGTAATCCTTACTGTAGTTGACGTGATACTCTTCCCATGACCCTACGGTGTATAATGACGTAAAAACGTGGAGTAAAAAAACGCGGGAATAAAATTATCTAAAAAAAAAAATCAATTTTCGGGTATCGCCGCTAATTGCTATAATTTATTTTGTCTTTATGTCCAATTAGGTTTCGAGCATTCTGTCCTGGGCACGCGCTTTAGTTATCTGTGCTGTCAGTGCAGAGAGAGAGAGAAAGAGAGAGAGAGAGAGAGAGAGAGAGAGAGAGAGAGAGAGAGAGAGAGAGAGAGAGAGAGAGAGAGAGAGAGAGAGAATGTTTGTTAAGTTGGACGTGTAAGAATCCATAACAAAAGTCCAAACCAAAAGAGGGAGGGAGGGAGAGTGAGAGAGATGGAGATGGAGGGAGGAAGGGAGGGAGGGAGAGAGAGAGAAAGAGATTGAGATGGAGGGAGGGGGAGAGAGAGAGAGAGAGAGAGAGAGAGAGAGAGAGAGAGAGAGAGAGAGGGAGAGAGAGAGAGAGAGAGAGAGAGAGAGAGAGAGAGAGAGAGAGAGAGAGAGAGAGAGAGAGAGAGAGAGAGAGAGAGAGAAAGAGAATGTTTGTTAAGTTGGACGTGTCAGAATCCATAACAAAAGTCCAAACCTACATCACTTTCTAAAACGGAATGTCCTGAAGTATATTTCTTCACCTGTTCTGTTGTCTGTACCTACATGCTGAGAATTCCCCGATCTATGCTTGTGATTTATGGGTTTCGGACGTGGAACCTCTCAATTGTGCATTATCAAGGGAAATGATCCCACACAATGAAGACGGATGTCATATAGTCCATTAACAACAGTAATCCTCGTATGAGAGCAGACAAGGAAACAAGGCTTTAATAAAGATTTCTTTACACGATAGTTAACAGTGCGCAAAACATTGATTACAGTCTCTGTAGAGTTATGCTAAAATAAAATAAAATAAAATATATTTTAGAATAATAACAGAAATAGTTATAACATTTTACTCGTAAAATATACCAATTTATCATTTGATATAATAATCTATCTATCTGGCTGTCTGTCTGTCTGTCTGTCTATCTGTCTATCTGTCTATCTATCTATCTATCTATCTATCTATCTATCTATCTATCTGTCTGTCTCTCTGTCTGTCTGTCTGTCTGTCTGTCTATCTATCTATCTATCGATCCATCCATCCATCCATCCATCTATCTATATTTATCTGTATGTATGTAGTCAAGGGGAATAACTTAACACTAGTGTAGGGGTCGTTGTACAACGCCACCGTCAGTTCTTTACTTTGCGTTCTTTAAGCCTGTCTGTGTGTCTGTGCGCCTATCTATCTATCTATCTATCTATCTACCTACCTACCTGTCTGTCTATCTATCTATATATCTATCTATCTATCTATCTATCTATCTATCTATCTATCTATATGTTTGGTTGTTCATCTGTCTGTCTATGTCTGTCTGTCTGTCCATGTCTATTGATTCTTAAATGGTCGTATTTTGACCATGTGTTGTGAAGCGTTATTAACTAATTAACTGTCAAACACGTTTATAATGTGCTTGTAAACATCAATCGAAGGATGATAAAATGATAAAACCTGGCAATGGGTCTTTTCATTAAGATAATCACCCAGGTCCTCACATTAATCTTAATGTCGCGAATCAGACAGTTCCATAGATATTACTTCTAAATCTCTGTTTTAATTGTGCTTTGTTGACGGAGAATCAATAGCATTGTCGTAAACAGCGCAGGTTGTTAAATTATATAGGTTGCCGTACACCAAATCTGTTTGTACTGGTGGCAATGATAGCATATTCCTAATACATGTGATACGACCAGTGCAATACGCCACCCATGGAGTGCACCTTTAACGTAAACACGGATTCACAGAGGTAATGTTCAGACAGTTTTATTTGCGACTCCTATTTCTCCAGTTTCCGGTACACGTGACGTAACAGCTGTGCCAACCAGGGCAGCTGCCGCCGTTATTACATTATAGGATGTGCGGTGCACCTCGAACTATTAAACGGCTTCGGTGGTTTGATGATTCATTCATCGAATATTAAAGATGGTAGGTGTACAGGATTCGAGTCCCAGTAATAATACAATAAAATACCAGTACCAAGTGCAAATAATACAATACAGTACCAATAACAGGTGTAAATAATACAATACAATACCAGGTGTAAATAATACAATACAATACCAGTATCAGGTGTAAATAATACAATACAATATCAGTATCAGGTGTAAATAATACAATACAATACCAGTACCAGGTGCAAATAATACAATACAGTACCAATAACAGGTGTAAATAATACAATACAATACCAGGTGTAAATAATACAATACAATACCAGTACCAGGTGCAAATAATACAATACAGTACCAATAACCGGTGTAAATAATACAATACAATACCAGGTGTAAATAATATAATACAATACCAGTATCAGGTGTAAATAATACAATACAATATCAGTATCAGGTGTAAATAATACAATACAATACCAGTATCAGGTGTAAATGATACAATGCAATACCAGTACCAGGTGTAAATAATACAATACAATACCAGGCATAAATAATACAATGCAATAGCAGTATCAGGTGTAAATAATACAATACAATACCAGTATCAGGTGTAAATAATACAATGCAATACCAGTACCAGGTGCAAATAATACAATGCAGTACCAATAACAGGTGTAAATAATGCAATACAATACCAGGTATAAATAATACAATGCAATAGCAGTATCAGGTGTAAATAATACAATGCAATACCAGTACCAGGTGTAAATAATACAATGCAATACCAGTATCAGGTGTAAATAATACAATGCAATACCAGTATCAGGTGTAAATAATACAATATAATACCAGTATCATGTGTAAATAATACAATACAATACCAGTACCAGGTATAAATAATACAATACAATACCAGTATCAGGTGTAAATAATACAATACAATACCAGTACCAGGTGTAAATCATATAATACAATACCAGTACCAGGTATAAATAATACAATACAATACCAGTATCATGTGTACATAATACAATACAATACCAGTATGAGGTGTAAAAAATACAATAAAATACCAGTATTAGGTGTATATAATACAATACAGTACCAATAACAGGTGTAAATAATACCATATAATACCAGTATGAGGTGTAAAAAATACAATACAATACCAGATGTAAATAATACAATACAATACCAGTATCAGGTGTAAATAATACAGTACAATACCAGTATCAGGTATAAATAATACAATACAATACCAGTATCAGGTGTAAATAATACAATACAATACCAGTACCTAGTAATAATGTAATACAATAGAAGTAGCAGGTAAAAAGAAGTAAAAATCCCCAACAACAACAAATAACAAACACACACACACACACACACACACACACACACACACATGCACGCACAAAACCCCCACAAAAAAGAAAACCCCACAAAACGCTGTTGTAACTATGGGGAGGTGTAAGACCACGATACCAACCTTCAGTGTCTAACCGGGACAGCGTGCATGCACCTAAAATTGGTTGACAGTAAATTAAACAAACGAACTATTCTCAATGCCTATATTTGAACATATACTCGCTGAGCAACATATCATCAAATAACAATACTATTTTATGCTTTACAGATTTCTAACATTTTGAAGTCATCATATTTAGATGAGATACAACTGCCTTCACTTTATGTTCAAAATTTACTATTTGATTGTAAAACATAATTACTAGGATAACAGACTTGTTCTTCATCCACGTATATTATAGTAGATATATTTTAGCTTTAAACAGAATGGAATCTTGTAAAAAAAAAAAAAAGATCAGATGTTTGCCAAATTTGATATATTGCGAATGAATAATACACATTTTGGCGTTGGTCGAACGATCGTTTTAGATTTGCTTTAAAAACGTCCATGTTAACCAAAACAGAACATCCAATTACTAACACATCTTAGCATGTCCGTTTCGCTTTCCGTGTTTCGAAGGTATTCCACAAGCAGGACTTTGTTTTGGAAGTGTCTAGTTAAGACAATTACACTTTAATCACATAAACATTTTAGCGAGCAGCAAGCTCTCTCTCCGTGGGATCCCGATAACGTATCTCTGACGCCTCAACTCTCGAGTGTGTGGTTGTGGTAGCACCATGTACTAATTATTTACCGTTCATCTGTCAGGTCGGACTAATAAAGGGCAGCATCTTTTAAAACGCATTATACCACTCTGTTTCGCTTTAACAGCTGAATTTAATAAAAGCTGAACTGTGAAGGTTCTACGGGAGCATGAATGAATGAATGAATGAATGAATGAATGAACGAATAAATGAATAAATAAATAAATGAATGTATAGATGGGTGGTTGCTTTTGGGTGGTTGGGCGAGTGAACGAACGAACGAACGAATTAATGTTTGAATAAAAGTTATAGTAAAAACCGGCCTCGGTGGCGTCGTGGTTAAGCCATCGGATATAAGGCTGGTTACTGGTAGGTACAGGGTTCGCAGCCCGGTATCGGCTCCCACCCAGAGCGAGTTTTAACGACTTAATGGGTAGGTGTAAGGCCACTACACCCTCTTCTCTCTCACTAACCACTAACCACTAACAACTAACCAACTTAATACAGGCATCGCCTGTTGGTCAATCCCCAACGTTAACACAAACGTTAATCAATATTGTTTAAAAAAAAAAATAACCAACTGTCCTGGACAGACAGCCCATATAGTTGAGGTGTGTGCCCAGGACAGCGTGCTTGAATATTAATTGGATATAAGTACGAAAATAAGTTGAAATGAAATAAATGAAATATGGTAAATGAATGCTATTTCGAATTAAATCTGAAAGCAATGGTGAATGAATGGAGCAGTAAAGGAAATAAGGAAATCTGTGGTGATAAAGGAAAGTTGGTATGGAGAATAAACTAGTTGTCATGGTGAATTAATTAAAGTACGTCGTATTTGTTTTTACTATTAGAGCCGTTTTTGATAACTGAAAGCATACTTTACTTAGATTTTATTGTTTGGTTTATCCATTTCCGTATTTTTCGTCATCCTGATGTTTTTAATATCACAAAATGCATTTGTCATAACAGTTATGATGTCGAGTTTCAGTCTATTTTTAGAGGGTATTTCACCATTTCAAAGTCGCAGACTCATGTTTCACTCTATGTAACTTTATCCAAATGTGTTACTTGTTTGTAGATTAACTAAACTTAGTGTGCATTTTCACGCACTAAAACTAGGGTCAGTTCCTCTAAAGACGTGTGAGTACAATAAAGCCCGGCGCACACGAGCGTTTTTAACACATGCGTCTTGCGTTTTTTAGCGCTGCGTCGATTTTTCAAATATTAAACATGTTTGAGTTTAGACGCACAAACGCATCCGTCTCCCGTCTAAAAACGTACGTGTGCGCCTACTTGCGTATGCGTTTCGTTCACATTTTTATATTGACCAATCATCTGTCTATTCAGTAACATGCCTTTCGAAATGGCCTCTCCATCTGACAGTTTTCCTGGCTTTTGAAGCAACACGATGACGTTGTCTATGATTTAATATTATATAAATTGCTAGAATGCATTTCTCTCTCATGTTATCTACGGTGGCTGCCATTCTGGACATGTCAAACGAAGTGTTATTCCAAATTCACTTTCTATGAAGTTAGGGTATTTATAGCCATATATTACGAAAGCATATTGTGAAAATAGTGATCCAGTAAAATCACGGTATTTCGTGCATACCACCGTAGGAAATGTATTGCAATTTATGAAGAAAAAAAAACAAGCCAATGTCATATATCAGTGTGAAACAGCATATAACGAAATTAACAATTATTGGTTTCAGTGATGAATAGAACTGTGAAAACAGACCCGACCATTAAAAATGACTAACATGTAAATGTTTCAACACAAATAATTTCCAACTGCTCATCTTTGAAACAAAGACTAGGCATGTGTAATTAATGACATTTCTAAATAGATGAAATTAAAAAATATAAATTATTGCATTCATTATACTATGCCTAATAATAATAATTACAACAAACAATTGTGAAATAAGAAAGATTTATATCGTAATAGTATATCGTACATAATGTTTTAAATAAAGTTTATTATGTTTTAAAATGTATTAATAGATTACATTTAATCTTTGTTATTTTTCCTAGAGCAAAGTATAAATAAATTAATTAATAAAAGAAATCGTCAGTGGATCGCAGGAACGCATCGCAGGTAGGCGCACACGAGACGCGTGGAGTCTGCGTTTTTTTAATGGAGACGCATGCGTTAAAAAATAAACGTTCTTCTGCGCCGGGCATTAGGCTAGACGCCGAATGAAGACTGTTTTTTAATAAAATATGTGACGGTGAGCTACAGTAATAATATATACAAGTATTCAGATCACTGTGCACGCTACGGTAAATATCATTAGGCCATTAGTGCCTTAGACTGCACACGAGGGGCGGGACGTAGCCCAGTGGTAAAGCAATCGGTTGATGCGCGGTCGGTCTGGGATCAATCCCCATCGGTGGGCCCATTGAGCTATTTCTCGTTCCAACAAGGGCACCACGATTAGTATATCGATTACCGTGGTATCCTGTAGTAGTAGTAGTAGTAGTAGTAGTAGTAGTAGTAGTAGTAGTAGTAGTAGTAGTAGTAGTAGTAGTAGTAGTAGTAGTAGCAGCAGCAGCAGCAGTAGCAGCAGCAGTAGTAGTAGTAGTGGAAGTGTGGGATGGTGCATATAAATGATCCATTGCTACTAATGCAAAAAAAATAGCGGGTTTCCTCTCCAAGACTATGCGTACAAATTACTAAATGTTTAACATTTAATAGCCAATGATTAATAAATGAATTTGCAATAATGGTGTCGTTAAACAAAACAAACTTTTAACTTTTCGATTTCACATGTAACGCGACTGTGAGTGTGATAGCAAGAGTTTTATAGAATGCCTTCAAAGAGCATATTGATTTATTCATCATCAGCTGTTGGATGTCAAACATTTGGTAATTTTTCAAATATAGACTTAGAAGAAAACCACTGCATGTTTTCCATTAGTAACACAGGATATTTCATATGCACTTTCCCGGATATGGCAGCACATACCAAGGCCTTTGCTATACCAGTCGTGTGGCGCTGGATGGGACGAGAAACAACAACAACAACAAAATAATAGAGAATGGGTCCACTACGGTGATTAGAACTTACGACGCAGGCACCTCAAACGGGCGCTCTATTGATTGAGCTAGATCCTTAGGGTAAAAGAAGTAAATAGGTTTAGACAGACTCAGACATGAGTGCGTTGACCGGTTACCCTATGTATTTTAGTAGCTTCAAAGACGCAGTAGTTAGACCGTCGAGTTTAGGTTCCTAAGTACTGGGTTTGTATCCATAATTCAGTCAAGAAGTGTAAGCACACTAAAATGACTTGTCTGAGTTCTTGCTTACAAACCATCGAAATCATTCCTAGACAGACCGTCCAAACAGATAATGTGTGTGTTCAGAATATCGCGACTTAATTAACTTTAATTGTATACTGTTCTAAACTAAAATACACTGAGATAAACTTGATTGATGAACTGCACCACAGTTCTAGGTGCACCTTATATTCTATAATGCAGTAAACACATCTTGCAGCTCTGACTGGTTCAGCTGTCATACTGAATACACTAGTATTCTGTCAAAATGAGAGTTGGTAGTGGAAACCGTCTGAAACTCTTTAACACCTTGCTGTGTACAAAGTGCCTGCAGTGGTTAAAGTGCCCACAGGCGCGTGTGTGGGAATATATATATAGCCAAGCAACTGAAGTTTCTAGGAGGAGTCGATTCAGTCTCCCGTATAGAGTATAATATATATATATATATGTATATGTATACGTGAGTAGGGGGAGGGTTTCGACCCTGGACCCCCCCCCCCCCCCAGCCCTAAACACGCTCCTGAACCAACTCTAGTTCACGAGATACGTATTTTTTCTGTCTCTTGTAAATATGTGTTTTCAGCCTTTACAACCATTAGGACAACCACAACCACAATGGGTTAGTTAAATTAACAATTTAAAGAAGATGTATGTTAATTAACGAAAAAAAAGTAATCTGCAACATCGATACATATATTTCACACTGCCTAATAATTAACGGTAGTGCTTTTAATACACAGTTTATACCAATTGTATTAACACTTTTATTATTATTACAAACATACACTTATTTGGTGTAAAACAGATAATGTTCTGATTAACCAACATGCATTGATTTGGTGTATTGCAAAACAATTTATTATCGCCAACATACGCTGGTTTGGTGTAAGGCAAAACATATTATCATCACCAACATAAACCGATCTGGTGTAAATTAAAAAAATTACCATCACTAACATACACTGGTTTGGTGTAAAGTAAAAACTGTTATCAAAATCAGCATACACTAATTTAGTGTTAAGTAGAAAAAGTCATCACCACTAACATTAACTGGTTTGGTGTAAAATAGAAACTGTTATCATCACCATCATACACTGATTTGGTGTAAAGTAGAAACTGTTATCATCACCATCATCATACACTAATGTGGTGTAAAACAAAATATTATCATCACCAAAATACACTAGTTTGGTGTAAAGTAGAAAATGTTATCATCACTAACATACACTGATTTGGTGTAAAGCAGGAAATGTTATCACCAACATACACAGATTTCATATAAAGCAGAAAATGTTATCAACACCACAATGCACTGATTTAGTTACGTAGAAAATGTCGTCACCACCAGCATACACTGTTTTGGTGTAAAGTAGAAACAGTTATCAAAACCAACATACACTACTTTAGTGTTAAGCAGTAACGGCCTCGGTGGCGTCGTGGCAGGCCATCGCTCTACAGGCTGGTAGGTACTGGGTTCGGATCCCAGTCGAGGCAATCCAGACACCAACTCCAAACCCTGAGTGAGTGCTCCGCAAGGCTCAATGGGTAGGTGTAAACCACTTGCACCGACCAGTGATCCATAACTGGTTCAACAAAGGCCATGGTTTGTACTATCCTGCCTGTGGGAAGCGCAAATAAAAGATCCCTTGCTGCCTGTCGTAAAAGAGTAGCCTATGTGGCGACAGCGGGTTTCCTCTAAAAAAATCTGTGTGGTCCTTAACCATATGTCTG
Source organism: Gigantopelta aegis (assembly GCF_016097555.1). Lineage (NCBI taxonomy): Eukaryota > Metazoa > Mollusca > Gastropoda > Neomphalida > Peltospiridae > Gigantopelta > Gigantopelta aegis. Next base: position 34,705,440 of record NC_054704.1, on the reverse strand, counting down.
ACGCCATATAACCGTAAATAAAATGTGATGAGTGCGTCGTTAAATAAAACACTTCTTTCTTTCTTTCTTGTTAAGTAGTAAATGTCATCACCACTAACATACACTGATTTGGTGTAAAACAACCTGTAGAACTAAACACGCTTTA